>NW_026652285.1:28811364-28838268 GCF_009828535.3 Hylobates moloch | reverse complement strand
GGCAACAGAGTGAGACTCTGTTGCCCAGGCTAGAGTGCAGTGGCATGATCTCAGCTCACTGCGACCTCCGCTTCCCAGATTCAAGCAATTCTCCTGCCTCAGCCTCCTGAGTAGCTGAGACTACAGGTGTGTGCCACCACGTTCAGCTAATTTTTGTATTTTTAGTAGAGACGGGGTTTCACCATGTTGGCCAGGCTGGTCTTGAACTCCTGACCTCAAGTGATCCACCCGCCTCGGCCTCCCAAAGTGCTGGGATTACAGGTGTGAGCCACTGCGCCTGGCCTCTTAACAGTTCTAATGTATCTTTGCAGAGATATTTGGAGCATATGCTGTGTGTGTGTGTGTGACACAAATGATAGCACACACTCTACACTGTTCAGCACCTGCTATTTTCATGTCATAATATACCTGCCTGTAGATAGTCAACATAGTTTTCCATCATATGGTGTGTCACAATTTACTTACCATTCCCCTCCTAGTGGATATTTATGTATGTCCACCTTTTATTACTACAAACAATGCTAATTGCAGGAAATATCTTGGTACATATATTTGCAGACATATGTGTGTGTGTGTAAAATAAATTTATAAGTATGGCAATTCTGGGTCAAAGATTATGTACTCTTAAATGTTTTATAGGTTTTCACAGAATTGCCCTCCAAAAATTTTGTACCAATTTACAATCCCCAACAACGGATGAGATCACCTGTTTCCCCAAATCCTCACGAACAGGTTAATATCAGGCCTTTTGACCTTAGGTGATGACTCTTTGAAAGTCCTGGTCACAGAGCAGGTGATGATCTGTCTTTTTCTTTGGGCCGCGGGTTTCTCCAAGGCAGGGACTGTGTCTTTCTCATACCTACATCCCCAGTGAAGGACTTGACACCATCCTTGGGAGTTACTCAAGAAGTATCTGCTAAATATTGAGTGAAAGAAACAGAGCTGCATTTTGGCAGGCCTGGAGGGAGAGAGTAAAAGGTCAGGTTTGAGCACGAGGCCTGCTTTCTTTTTTTTTTTTTTGAGATGGAGTCTCACTCTGTTGCCCAGGCTGGAGTGCAGTGTGCGATCTCGGCTCACTGCAACCTCCGAGGAGGCCTGCTCTTTAGGGCCACTTTCTCTTCCAGACGCTGGTCAAGCCTCTGCCCCAAATCCAAAAGCCTTCCTCTTGCAGGAGCCTCCCAGGTTGCAAGGTTTGAGGTTGAAGGCCCAGAATTCCCAGTGCAGCTTTCACCCAGCTCTGCTACATTCCTGGGACGGGCCCCATCATCCCCAAGCTGCCTGAGAAGTGGAAACAAACTAACTGTCCAACTTTAGGGGATCAGTTAAACCACTGTCCTATAGAACTTTCTGCAATGATGAAAATGTTCTCTATCTGCCCTGTCCAATATGGCAGCCACTGGCCACTCGTAGCTACCGAGTATTCAAGCTGTAGCTAGTTCAACTAAGGAAATAAATAAATGTTACTTAATTTTAATTAATTTCCATTTAAGTAACCATGTGTGGCTACTATATTGGACAGTGAAGGGTTCAATAAATTATGATATAGCCCCACAATGGAAAACTATGCAGCTGTAAAAAAAAAATGAGGATGGCAAGAAAAATGGAAAGATCTTCAGGATGTATTTTGAAACAAAAATGTGGTACAGGCTGGGTGCAGTGGCTCGCGCCAATAATCCCAGCACTTTGGGAGGCCAAGGTGAGAGGCCGAGGCAGGAGGATCACTTGAGTCCAGGCAGGGGTTCAAGACCAGCCTGGTCAACATAATGAGACTTCCGTCTCTACAGAAAGTAAAAAAAAAAAAAAGACAACATGGTGGTATATGAATGTAGTCCCAGCTACTCAGGAAGCTGAGGTGGGAGGATTGCTTGAGCTGGGGAAGTTGAGGCTACAGTAAGCTGTGATTGTGCCACCACACTCCAGCCTGTGTGACAGAGCAAGACCCCATCTAAAAAAAAAAAAAAAAAAAGGCCAGGCACGGTGGCTCACACCTGTAATCCCAGCACTTCGGGAGGCCGAGGACCGTGGATCACCTGAGGTTGGGAGCTCAAGACCAGCCTGACCAACATAGAGAAACCTCGTCTCTACTAAAAACACAAAATTAGCCGGGCGTGGTGGCACATGCTTATAATCCCAGCTACTCAGGAGACTGAGGCAGAAGAATCACCTGAACCCAGGAGGCAGAGGTTGCGGTGAGCCAAGATAGCACCATTGCACTTCAGCCTGGGCAACAAGAGTGAAACTCCATCTCAAAAAAAAAAATGTGGTTCAGAACAGTATACATAGTATGTCATCTTTTTTGAAAGAAAGGCAGGTAGAGGAGGCTGGGTGTGGTGGCTCATGCCTGTAATACCAGCACTTTGGGAGGCCAAAGGGGACAGATCACTTGCAGAAATGTGAGACCGGCCTGGACAACATGGTGAAACCCCATCTCTACACAAAATACAAAAATTAGTTGGACATGGTAGTGTGCACCTGTAGTCCCAGCTACTCAGGAGGCTAAAGTGGGAGGGTTGCTTGAGCTGGGGAAGTCGAGGCTTCAGTGAGCCAAGACTGCGCCACTGCACTCCAGCAGGGGTGACAGAGTGAGACAGCAGGAGTGACAGAGTGAGACCCTGTCTCAAAAAAATAAAAGAAAAGAAAAGAGCTTTGCACAGTGGTAGTATCGTAGCCAATGAATGCAAGGGAGGTGGAAATAAAAATCGATGTTTATATTTGCTTGAATTTGCATAGGGGAAGTCATAACAGTGGGTGACCTATAGGGAGCTGGGGAATCCTGTTGGGGGGGTAGGCAAGGACAGGGTGGGAACGGAACTTTCCAGTGAATTTCTTTATATTTCATTTTGGTTGTTGGAACATGTACATATATTACCTATTCAAAAAGTTAAATTAAGGTCAGGTGCAGTGGCTCATGCCCGTAATCCCAGTACTTTGGGAGGTTGAGGTAGGAGGATCACTTTACCCCAGGAGTTGGAGACCAGCCTGGGCGATATAGTGAGACCTCCTTTCTACAAAAAGTTTACAAATTAGCCATAAGCCGGGTGTGGTGGCTCACACCTGTAATCCCAGCACTTTGGGAGGCAGAGGCAGGCAGACCACCTGAGGTCAGGAGTCCGAGACCAGCCTGGCCAACATGGTGAAACCCCATCTCTACTAAAAATACGAAAATTAGCTGGGCATGGTGGCAGGTGCCTGTAATCCCAACTACTTGGGAGGCTGAGACAGGAGAATCGCTTGAGCCTGGGAGGCAGAGGCTACAGTGAGCCAAGATTATGCCACTACACTACACTCCAGCCTGGAAAACAGAGCAAGACTCCGTCTCAAAAAAAAAAAAAAAATTAGCCATATATAGTGACACGCTCCTGTAGTCCCAGCTACTTGGAGGCTGAGATGGGAAAGTCACTTGAGCCAGGGAAGTTGAGGCTGCAGAGAGCCAAGATCGTGCCACTGCACTCCTGCCTGTGCGACACAGTGAGACTCTGTCTCAAAAAAATGAAAAGGTGGCTGGGCACAAGGCTCACACCTGTAATCCCAGCACTTTGGGTGACTGAGGCAGGCAGATCACTTGAGGCCATGAGTTCGAGACCAGCCTGGCCAACATGATGAAACCCCATCTCTACTAAAAATACAAAAATTATCTGGGTGTGGCAGTGTGTGCCTGTAGTCCCAGCTACTAGAGAGGCTGAGGCAGAAGAATCACTTGAACCCGGGAGGCAGAGGTTGCAGCGAGCCAAAATTGCACCACTGCACTCCAGCCTGGGTGGCAAAGCGAGACTCCCTCTCAAAAAAAAAAAAAAAAAAAAAAAGGGAAATTAAAATGAAAGCAAATTGCTTGCTATCTAACCATGAGGGCTGCTCTCTCTCTTCTTGGCAACTCGTGATAGTCACTACGTTATCCTTTCTTTCTTTTTTTTTTTTTTAGACAAAAAACTGGAGTGCAGTGGCACGATCTCAGCTCACTGCGACCTCCACCTCCTGGGTTAAAACAATTCTTCTGCCTCAGCCTCCCGAGTAGTTGGGAATACAGATGCATGCCACCATGCCCAGCTAATTTTTGTATTTTTTTAGTAGAGACGGGGTTTCACCATATTGGCCAGGTTGGCCTCGAACTCCTGACCTTGTGATCCGCCCGCCTCAGTCTCCCAAAGTGCTGGGATTACAGGTGTGAGCCACCGCACCCAACCCAACGCTATCCTTTCTATGTAACTCACTAGAGGACAGCCCCGGGGAGTGGACCAGCGAAGACCGCATGAGCCACACCCCAGTGACACAGGCTCCCAAACCCGGCCATGCATCACAGTCAGAATCTGGGGGGAGTACGGTCAGGGATCTGTGTCTTTTAAAGTCCTCCAGGTAATTCAGTCAGTTACTGACCTGTCCTTGTCAATGCTTCCCAGTGAACAGAGTACAGGCTACATGTCCCAGGTACATATCCCTTCCTTTAGACAGCAGTCATCACTGACGTCTTCTGAGTACCAATGCTGTGCCAGACACTGAGGCATTCTACGTGTTACTGTAAGGCCAACAGCATCCCGGCAGGGCAGGCCTCGACACTGAGCTCAGTGTCCTCTGGAGTGACTGACTTATTCAAGGTCATATCGCTCGTAAATGTCAGAACTAGGATCTGAATCCAGTCATAAACTCCCTGAGCCTCTATTTTCTTCTCTGAAAAAAAAAAATGATGACATGATTTTATTGAGTTGTTTGGAATGTTAAATACAATTTTATGTAAAGCACTTAGCAGAGACTTTTATTTCCAGCAATAAGGTGGACTATATATGTTCAGAAAAACTCTTGTACAAAACAGCTAGAAATGCTAGATAAAAATTTAAAAAAAATGTATATGGGTCTCCTTCCTTCCTTTCCTTCTTTCCTTCTTTGCTTCCTTCCTTCCCTCCCTCCCTCCCTCTCCTTCCTTCTCTCTTTCTCTCTCTCTCTCTTTCTCTCTCTTTCTCTTTCTCTCTCTCTCTCTTTCTCTCTTTCTTTCTCTTGCTGTGTTGCCCAGGCTGGAGTGCAGTGTTGTGATCTTGGCTCACTGCAGCCTCCACCTCCTGGGTTCAAGCAATTCTCTTGCCTCAGCCTCCTGAGCCTTGAGTAGCTGGGACTACAGGTGCGCACCACCATGCCTGGCTAATTTTTATATTTTTAGTATAGACGGGGTTTCACCATGTTGGCCAGGCTGGTCTCAAACTCCTGACCTCAACTGATCCACCCACCTCGGTCTCCCAACGTGCTGGGATTACAGGCGTGAGCCACTGCGCCCAGACGTGTATGTTATTTTCAATGCAAGGCTGAGCTGACAAGAAAAAGACTCCACAAATCCAGAAAGGAACAAGACAAAGCTGGGGCCTCCTAAGAGGAGGAGATTAAATCAGAGATAATGTGCCCTTCAAAAGTCAAGAGTGAACCAGGCGTGGTGGCTCAAGCCTGTAATTCCAGTACTTTGAGAGGCTGAGGCAGAAGGATCACTTGAGTCCAAGAGTTCAAGAACAGCCTGGGCAACATGGTGAGACACCATCTCTACAAAAAATACTTAAAATTAGCCGGGCATAGTGGTACACACCTGTAGTCCCAGCTACTCAGGAGGCTGAGGTGGGAGGATCACATGAGGCCCTCAGGAGGCAGAGGCTGCAGTGAGCCAAGATCATGCCGCCACACTCCAGCCTGGGTGACAGAGCAAGACCCTGTCTCAAAAAAAAATTTTAAAAAGAAAGAAAGAAAAAGTCAAGGGTGCCCAAAAGGTGATATCCTTCTATAGTAATGGAAAAAACATCTACCCAGCAGAGAGAGATGCTAGGGATACTAGCTTACCGCAATCTATCAATAAGATATATCCATTCTAGGCCGGGCACAGTGGCTCACGCGTCTAATCCCAGCACTTTGGGAGGCCAAGGTGGGCGGATCACAAGGTCAGGAGATCGAGATTACAGGTGCATGCCACCATGCCTGGCTAATTTTTGTATTTTTTTAGTAGGAGAGATCGAGACCATCCTGGCTAACATGGTGAAACCCCGTCTCTACTAAAAATACAAAAAATTAGCCAGGAATAGTGGCAGGCACCTGTAGTCCCAGCTATTCAGGAGGCTGAGGCAGGAGAATGGCTTGAACCCGGGAGGCGGAGCTTGCAGTGAGCCGAGATCGCGCCACTGCACTCCAGCCTGGGCGACAGAGCGAGACTCCATCTCAAAAAAAAAAAAAAAAAAAAATTAGCTAGGCATGGTAGCACAAACCCAAAGTCTCAGCTACTCAGGAGGCCAAGGCAGGAGGATTACTTGAGCCTAGGAGTATGAGGACAGCCTGAGCAACATAGTGAAACCCCGTCTCTACAAAAAGTCTTTAAAAAGGCCAGGCGCGGTGGCTCACGCCCGTAATCCCAACACTGGGAAGCCAAGGCAGGCAGATCATGAGGTCAGAAGTTCAAGACCAGCCAAACCAATATGGTGAAACTCCATCTCTACTAAAAATACGAAAATTAGCCAGGTGTGGCGCTGTTCGCCTATAGTCACAGCTACTCGGGAGGCTGAGACAGGAGAATCGCTTTAACCTGAGAGGCAGATGTTGCAGTGAGCCAAGATCGCACCACTGCACTCCAGCCTGGGTGACAGAGTGATAATCCATCTCAAAAAAAAAAAAAAAAAAGTTTAAAAATTAGCCGGGTGTAGTGGTGCACACCAGTAGTCCCAGCTACTGAGGAGGCTAAGGCAGGAGGATTGCTTGAGCCAGGCAAGTAGAGGCTGAAGTGAGCCATGATTGTGCCCCTGCACTGCCTGGCCAACAGAGCCAGAACCTGTCTCAAAAAAACAAAAAATTCAAGGCTGAGTTTGAGGGTGATCACTGAGTCTGGGAAGAGAGAATCCAAAGGATGAGATACAAACAGCAACCCTGTGAACTGGAGATTATTCTAGTTTCGTTTTACATTAGCGGCCACTGAGGCTGCTAATGATGAAGTAACTCAAGTCACCCACTTATAAAGTGGCAGAGCCAGGATTCAAACCCAGGTTAGCCCTCTTGCTTTTCATGGTGCCTCTGAGGGGACAGCTGAGGGAGGCCAGGAGGAGCTTCTTGGTTAATAACAAATGTTTATGTTTTTACTTATTTTATTTATTTATTTATTTATTTGAGATGGAGTGTCTCAAAAAAATTTTTTTGTATTTTTTGTTTTGTATTTTTAGTAGAGACGGGATTTCACTGTGTTAGCCAGGATGATCTCGATCTCCTGACCTCGTGATCCACCCGCCTCGGCCTCCCAAAGTGCTGAGATTACAGGTGTGAGCCACCGCGCCTGGCCTATTTATTTATTTATTTTGAGGCAGAGTCTTGCTCCATTGCCCAGGCTGGAGTGCAGTGACAAAATCATGGCTCACTACAGACTCCACTTCCTGGGCTTAGGCAATCCTCCTACCACAGCCTCCCGAGTTGCTGGGACTACAGGCATGCACCACCATGCCCAGCTAATTTTTTTTTTTTTTTAATTATTTGTAGAAACAGATTCTCCCTATGCTGCCCAGGCTGGTCTCCAACTCCTGGGCCTCAAGTGATCCTCCCACCTCGGCCTCCAAAGTGCTAGGATTACAGACATGAGCCACCATACTTAGCCTCCAAATCTTAATCTTAGATTAAGTGTCTTAATCTTTGAAACCGTCTGCCAAGGAGACATTTGGTCACTTCTCACACTCTAGCTGTGTCTGACTGAACTGAGAGGCTACAAACCACAGCTGTCTGTTAGTCTGTCTGAAACAGCTCTGACAACCCAGCCAGAAGAGGAAAATGTAGTCATTTCTTTCAAGGCCCCAAGTCTCACAAAAAGTAGGGCAGATGGGGACCGGCTGCAGTGGCTCCTGCCTGTAATCCTACTGTTTTGGGAGCCCAAGGCGGGAGAATCACTTGAGCCCAGGAGTTCAAGATGAGCCTGGGCAACATAGTGAGACCCTGTCTCTATAGAAACTAAAAAATTATCAAGGCGTGGTGGTGTGTGCCTGTTGTCCCAGCTACTCAAGAGGCTGAGGTGGGAAGATCACTTGAGCCTAGGAGCTCAAGGCTGCAGTCAGCCATGGTCGCACCACTGCACTCCAGCCTGGGTGACAGAGTGAGACATTGTCTCAAAAAATAAACAGGCTAGGTGCGGTGACTCAAGCCTGTAATCCCAGCACTTTGGGAGGCCGAGGCAGGTGGATCATTTGAGGTCAGTAGTTCAAGACCAGCCTGGCCAAAATGGTGAAACCCCACCTCTACTAAAAATAAAAAATTAGTCAGAAGTGGTGGCAGGTGCCTGTAATCCCAGCTACTCGGGAGGCTGAGGCAGGTGAATCACTGGAACCGGGGAGGTGGAGGTTGCAGTGAGCCAAGATCATGCCACTGTGCTCCAGCCTGGGCGACAGAGTGAGACTCCATCTTAAAAAAGCAAACAAACAAACTAGGGCAGGTGAGGTCCCATCCAATCTGCAGCCAAATAGACTGGGACTCACAGCTGCCCAGGGCTGCTGAGCTAAGAGGAGAGAGTGGGCTAAGGGGGCCTCCTAGAAAACCTAGGTCCATTCTTGGGGCTAGGGGAGCACAGCCTGGCATCTGGTACACAGTAGGTGTTTAATGAATGCTAACAGAAGGAACAATTATCAAAGACCCTCTGAACACCAGGCGCTGGGCCTGTGAAAGGGTCTTGTTAGTTTCATCCTTGTGGCAATACATTTAGGTTGGTGTTACTAGTCCCATTATTTCATTAAGATGCAGAGACTGGGGCGATGAGAGGCTTAGTGACATATCCAAGGTCAAGAAAATGGCAGAGTCCTACCCAGAGCAATCAGACAAGAGAAAGAAATAAAGGACATCCAGGCCGGGTGCGGTGGCTCACGCCTGTAATCCCAGCACTTTGGGAGGCTGAGGCAGGCGGATCACGAGGTCAGGAGATCGAGACCGTCCTGGTGAACACGGTGAAACCCCGTCTCTACTAAAAATACAAAAAAAAAAAAAAATTAGCCAGGCGTGGTGGCAGGCGCCTGTAGTCCCAGATACTCGGGAGGCTGAGGCAGGAGAATGGTGTGAACCCGGGGGGGCGGAGCTTGCAGTGAGCCGAGATCGCGCCACTGCACTCCAGCCTGGGAGACGGCAAGACTCCGTCTCAAAAAAAAAGAAATAAAAGGCATCCATATTGGTAAAGAGGAAGTCGCTGTTCACCAATCATATGATCATATACCTAGAAAAACTCTAAAGATTCATCCAAAAAGCTCCCGGATTTGATAAACAAATTCAGTAAAGTTTCAGGATACAAAATCAATCTTCACAAATCAGTAGCACTGCTGTATACCAACAATGACCAAACTGAGAATCAAATCAAGAATCTAACCTTTTTTACAATAGCTGCAAAAAATAATAATAAAATACTTAGGAATATACCTAACCAAGGAGGTGAAAGACCTCTATAAGGAAAACTACAAAACACTGCTGAAATAAATCACAGACACAAACAAATGGAAACACATCCCATGCTCACGGATGGGTAGAATCAATATGGTGAAAATGACCATACTGCCAAAAGAAATCCAAAACTCTAAGGCAATTCCCATCAAAATACCATCATCGTTCTTCACAGAACTAGAAAAGACAATCCTAAAATTCATGTGGGGCTGGGTGCGGTGGCTCACACCTGTAATCCCAGCACTTTGGGAGGCAGAGGCAGGCAGATCACAAGGTCAAGAGATTGAGACCATCCTGGCCAACATGGTGAAACCCTCTCTCTACTAAAAATGCAAAAATTAGCCGGGCATGGCGGCACGTGCCTGTAGTCCCAGCTACTCAGGCGGCTGAGGTAGGAGAATCACTTGAACCTGGGAGGTGGAAGTTGCAGTGAGCCGAGATTGTGCCACTGCACACCAGCCTGGTGACAGAAGGAGACTCCATCTGAAAAAAAAAAAAAAATGCACATGGAACCAAAAAAGAGCCTGCATAGCCAAAGCAATGCTAATCAAAAAGAACCAATCTGGAGGCATCACATTACCTAACTTCAGACTGTATTATAAGGCCATAGTCACCAAAACAGCATGGTACTGGTATAAAAACAGGCACATAGACCAATGGAACAGAATAGAAAACCCAGAAATAAATCCAAATACTTACAGCCAACCGATTTTTAACAACTCAAACAAAAACATAAAGTGGTGAAAGGACACCCTATTCAACAAATGGTGGCTGGAATAATTGGCAAGCCACATGTAGAAGAATGAAACTGGATTCTTATCTCTCACCTCATACAAAAATCAGCTCAAGATGGATCAAACACTTAAATCTAAGACCTGAAACCATAAAAATTCTAGAAGATAACATTTGAAAAACCCTTCTAAACATTGGCTTCAGCAAAGACATCATGACCAAGAACCCAAAGGCAAATGCAACAAAAACAAAGATAAATAGATGGGACTTAATTAAACTAAAAAGCTTCTGCACAGCAAAAGAAATAATCAGCAGAGTAAATAGACAACCCACAGAGTGGCAGAAAATCTTCACAAACTATGCATCTGACAAAGGACTAATATCCAAAATCTGCAAGGAACTCAAACAAATCAGCAAGAAAAAAAAACAAACAATCCCATCAAAAAATGGGCTAAGGACATGAATAGACAATTCTCGAAAGAGTATATACAAATGGCCAACAAACATATGAAAAAATGTCCAACATTACTAGTTATCAAGGAAATGCAAATCAAAACCACAATGCGATACCACCTTACTCCTGCAAGAATGGCCATAATTTAAAAATCAAAAAATAATAGATGTAGGCATGGAGGTAGTAAAAGGGGAACGCTTTTATACTGCTGGTGGGAATGTAAACTAGTATAACCACTATGGAAAGCAGTATGGAGATTCCTTTTTTTTTTTTTTTTGCGATGGAGTATTGCACTGTCACCCAGGACAGAGTGCAGTGGCACAACCTCAGGTCACTGCAAGCTCCGCCTCCCGGGTTCATGCCATTCTCCTGCCTCAGCCTCCCAAGTAACTGGGACTACAGGCACCTGCCACCATGTCTGGCTAATTTTTTTGTATTTTTAGTAGAGATGGGGTTTCACCGTGTTAGCCAGGATGGTCTCAATCTCCTGACCTCGTGATCCGCCCACCTGGGCCTCCCAAAGTGCTGGGATTATAGGCATGAGCCACGGCACAGTGCCAGGAGATTCCTTAAAGAACTAAAAGTAGATCTACCGTTTGATCCAGCAATCCCACTACTGGATATCTACCCAGAGGAAAAGAAGTCATTATATGAAAAAGAGACTTGCACACGCATGTTTATAGCAGCACAATTCACAATTGCACAATTGCAAAAATATGGAACTAGCCCAAATGCCCATCAATCAACGAGTGGCTAAAGAAAATGTCATATATACAGGCTTATGCCTGTAATCCCAGCACTTTCGGAGGCCAAGGCGGGCGGATCACCTGAGGTCAGGAGTTCGAGGTCAGCCTGACCAACATGGAGAAACCCCATCTCTACTAAAAATACAAAATTAGCTGGGCGTGGTGGCACATGCCTGTAATCCCAGCTACTCAGGAGGTTGAGGCAGGAGAATCACTTGAACCTGGGAGGCAGAGGTTGCTGTGAGCTGAGATCATACCATTGCACTCCAGCCTGGGCAACAAGAGCAAAATTCTGTCTCAAAAAAAAAAAAAAAAAGAGAGAGAGAAACAAAATCATGGCCTTTGCAGCAACCTGGATAGAATTGGAGACCATTATTCTAAGTGAAGTCACTCAGGAATGGAAAATCAAACATATGTTCTCACTTATAAGAGAACACAAAGGCATAAGAATGAGCAATGGACTTTGGGGACTCTAGGGGAAGATTGGGAGGGGGGCGAGGGATAAAAGACTACACACTGGGTACAGTGTACAAGCTTGGGTGGTGGGTGCACCAAAATCTCAGAAATCACCACTGAAGAACATATCCATGTAACCAAACACCACCTGCTCCCCAAAAACCTATTGAAATAATTTCTAAAAGGAACAGGGGCTGGGTGCAGTGGCTCACGCCTGTAATCCCAGCACTTTGGGAGGCCAATGCGGGTGGATCAACTGAGGTCAGGGGTTTGAGATGAGCCTGGCCAACATGGTGAAACCTCGTCTCTACTAAAAATACAAAAATTAGCTGGGTGTGGTGGCGGGTGCCTGTAATCCCAGCTACTTGGGAGGCTGAGGCCCGGGAATCACCTGAGCCCGGGAGGCAGAGGTTGCAGTGAGCCAAGATTGTGCCACTGCACTCCAGCCTGGGTGACAGAGTGAGAGTCCGTCTCAAAAAAAAAAAAAAAAACAGAAAACAATAACTGGGGGGAAAAAAGAAAAAGAAAATGGCAGAGCCAAGACAATAATCCAGAAGTTGGGACCCAGCTTTCTCCACTGTTTCCCCTGTACCAGGGACAGCCAGTTTCCAAAGGTCTCCCTCCCAACAGCCAACCAACACGTAGGTCCCTGTGATGAAAGCCAAGAGCAAGGCCAAGCCTTAGGCAAGCCCTGAACCTCTTTGCTCATTATTGCATAACTTTTTTTTCTTTTCGAGACAGAGTCTCACTCTGTCAACCAGGCTGGAATGCAATGGCCCAATCTCGGCTCACTACAACCTCCGCCTCCCAGGTTCAAGCAATTCTCCTGCCTCAGTCTCCCGAGTAGCTGGAATTACAGGCACGCGCCACCACACCCAGCTAATTTTTGTATTTTTAATAGAGACTGGGTTTTGCCATGTTGACCAGGCTGGTCTTGAATTCCTGACCTCAAGTAATCCTCCTGCCTCAGCCTCCCAAAGTGCTGGGATTATAGGCATGAGCCACTGTGCCTGGCCATTATTCCATAAATATTGATGGAGGGCCAACTGCATGCCCAGCACCAAGGGATAGAGAAGAATTAGACCCCAGCCTGCCTAAAAAGAGTTCACAGCCTGAGAAAGGAGTATGAGGGGAGGTCTGTTTGCCCTAGGGGCTGCTGAGGAAGAAACACTAAGCCCAGATCCATTCCTGACATAATTCTGCCTGGACATCCACTGAGTCAGGGTCAGAGCCTCAGGGCTGCCCTCTGGGTTGTTGAAAGAGAGGCATAGTTGAAACCACTAGAAGGTGGGGCTCTCCAGGGGAAAGACCAATTCCAGGCACCCCATCTGAGGACAAGAGCTGGGAGAACATCTTCGCTGGGGTGTGGGGAGTATACAAGAAATACCAGGACCAGGCCGGGCGCAGTGGCTCACGCCTGTAATCCCAGCACTTTGGGAGGCCAAGGCGGCTAGATCAGCTGAGGTCAGGAGTTCTGGAGACCAGCCTGGCCAACATGGTGAAAGTCCATCTCTACTAAAAATACAGTAATAAGCTGGGCGTGGTGGTGGGCGCCTGTAATCCCAGCTACCTGGGAGGCTCAGGCAAGAGGCGGAGGTCATGGTGAGCCAAGATCATGCCACTGCACTCCAGCCTGGGCAATAGAGTGAGACTCGGTCTCAAAAAAAAAAAAAAAAAGAAAGAAAGAAAAGAAAAAAAGACCAGGACCTGCAGAATTTTCCTGACAAGCCACCACCTGCAAAGCTGGCTCCACAGTGGATCCACCTCTGTACCTCCCAGAGCAGCCGGCATTCTGTCATTTTTGATGAAGGAGATGGGAGGAGACTGGGGCAGCCAAGCGCGGCCTTCTGTGGCTTTATGGAGAAGGAAGGGCGGGTTAGCCGGTCCGTTGCCCTGAGAAGAGGTCAAGAGGATGAAGACTATGAAAGCGACTAAGTTGGGCAATTAGGGGTCCCTAGTGGCCTTCAAAAAGAATGCTTTCAACAGCAGCTGCTAAAATTTCAAGGGCAAGTTTGGTAGTGGGAGGGGAAGAGGGAGAGAGAGAAGGCAGAGCCTAAGCCAGCCATCAGCAGAGTGAAGACACACGCATAATTCATGATGTCCTTCTTAACTTGTTTTGAAAATCTGATTTTTTTGACAGACAACTCAGGGGTTAATCAACCTCAGAGGTTCAGAAGTTCCATGAATCCCTTAAAGTGGAGAGAACTCCACCCAAACAACATAATATTGCTTATATTTGCACCAGGGAGACATAGCCTGAATCTATCCATAAGGAAATACCAGACAAACCTCAAATAAGCTGCCTTCGATTAAAAGGAAAAATGTGTGGGGGAGTCCTACTCTGAAAAAATGTCATGAAAGATGAAAAAGATGAGGAATTGCCCCAGATTAAAGAAGCCTAGGCTGGCACGGTGGCTCACGCCTGTAATCCCAACACTTTGGGAGGGTAAGATGGGCAGATGGCCTGAAGCCAGAAGTTCGAGACCAGCCTGGCCAATATGGCAAAACCCCGTCTCTACTAAAAGTACAAAAATTGTGGTGGCATGCACCTGTAATCCCAGCTACTCGGGTGGCTGAGGCAGGAGAATCACTTGAACCCAGTTGAGCCGAGATCGCACCACTGCACTCCAGCCTGGGCAATAAGAGCAAAACTCGGTCTCAAAAAATAAAAAAAATAAAAAATAAAGAAGCCTAAATATCTAGGTGTGGTGGCTCACGCCTGAAATCCCAGCACTTTGGTGGCTGAGGCAGGAGGATTGCTTGAGCCCAGGAGTTCAAGACCAGCCTGGGCAACATAGGGAGACCCCTGTCTCTACAAAAAAATAGAAAAATGGCCAGGCGTGGTGGCTCATGCCTGTAATCTCAGCATTTTGGGAGGCCAAGGTGGGCAGACCACGAGGTCAGGAGATCGAGACCATCCTGGCCAACACGATGAAACCCCATCTCTACTAAAAATACAAAAATTAGCTGGGCATGGTGGCAAGTGCCTGTAATCCCAGCTACTCAGGAGGCTGCGGCAGGAGAATTGCTTGAACTCAAGAGGCGGAGGTTGCAGTGAGCCAAGATGGTGCCACTGCACTCCAGCCTGGCGACAGAGTGAGACTCCGTCTCAAAAAAAAAAAAAAGAAGAAGAAAAATGGCCGGACACAGTGGTTCACGCCTTTAATCCCAGCACTCTGGGAGGCCGAGGTGGGTAGATCAGCCTGAGCAACATGGTGAGATCTCATTTCTTTTTTTTCTTTTTCTTTTTCTTTTTTTTTTGAGACGGAATCACGCTCTGTCACCCAGGCTGGAATTCAGTTGCATGATCTCAGCTCACTGCAAGCTCCGCCTCCTGGGTTCATGCTATTCTCCTGCCTCAGCCTCCTGAGTAGCTGGGACTACAGGCACCCGCCTAATTTTTTGTATTTTTAGTGGAGACAGGGTTTCATTGTGTTAGCCAGGATGGTCTCGATCTTCTGACCTCGTGATCTGCCTGCCTCGGCCTCCCACAGTGCTGGGATCATAGGTGTGAGCCACCGCGCCTGGCCGAGACCTCATTTCTAAAAGAAGAAAAGAAATATTAGTCAGGTGTGGTGGCACACAGCTGTAGTCCCAGCTACTCAGGAAGCTAAGGTGAGAGGATCTGTTGAGCCCAGGAAGTAGAGGCTGCAGTGAGCCAATATCACGCCACTGCACTCCAGGCTGGGTGACACAGTGAGACATTGTCTCAAAAAAAAAAAAAAAAAAAAATGGAGAAGAGGAAGCCAATTAAATGCAATGTGTGATCCTGATCTGGATCTTATACTAGAGGGAAAAAATATTCTAAAGGATCCTTATTGATAAAAATTGGAATATAGACAGTAAATTATTGTATTGATGTTAAATTTCACTGAACTGTGGTGATACAAGAAAATATCCTTGTTCTTAGGTAATACCCACTGAAGTATTTGGGGGCAAAGGGGCATGATGGCTGCCACCTTCAGTTCAGTTAATATACCAAAAAGAAAACTATGTTTTTATTGTTTTTTTGTTTTTTGAGACAAGACCACGCTCTGTCACCCAGGCTGGAGTGCAGTGGCGCAATCATGGCTCACTGTAGCCTCAATCTCCCTGGTTCAAGCCACCTCAGCCTCTTGAGTAGCTGGGACTATAGGTACACATCACCACAGCTGGCTAATTTTGTTTATTTTTTTTGCAGAGACGGGGTCTCACTATGTTGCCCAGGCTGGTCTCAAACTTCTGGGCTTCAGTGATTATCCTGCCTTGGCTTCCCAAAGTACCGGGATTACAGGCATGGGCCACTGCTGCTGGCCTAAAACTATGTTGTTTTGTTAATTTTTTATTTTTCATTTTCTTGTCCCCCATGTTCAACCAACTAAAACTACGTTTTTATCTACTGTATATACAAAGAGAGAAAGAAAGCAAATGGGGCAAAATTTTATCAACTGATAAATCTAGGTAAGGGATGAAGAATCTTTATATCATTCTTGAAGATCTTCTGTAAGCTTTAAAGTATTTCCAAATTAAAAAATAATAATAATAATAACTACCCAAACCAGGACCTCCCTAAAGCGAGTGGCCTTCATCCTATCTTTTTCCCCAGCCCTGGCCCTCGGTCAGTGTCCTGGGTGAACAGGGTAGTGTTAGGGGCACAGGTGGTGGCCAGAAGGGCAGAGGCCCTCCGCTTCCGAACATTCCTCGGCTCGCAACATTTTCTGATCTGACAGCTCGGGAGGCCACGGAGCTAGGCCAGGAGTGACTCACCCGCGGGGCTCCCAGGGCGGTGGAGGAGCCCTGCCCCGCAGAGAGGGCCCCAGCCGGCAGGTGCCGCTGTTGAGCCAGCTCTGGCAGAACCTGGCTGAGGCTCAGCCGGGCCCTGGAGCTGGTCAGCCCATGGTTTTCTTCCAAAACCCAGCCCACCAGGGTCTGTAAGCAGCCTCACTCCTCTTTGCCCCCATCTGGCCTCGGGCTCCCCGGCCCTCAGCTTCCCCGCATTCCCGTCGCCATCACGGAAGCCCCAAGGCAACTCCTTGGGATAATGCCAAGTGGAGGAGGGGAGGAGGGCAGGAAGAGGCTTCAATCCTTGGCCCTAAAATCTAAGCTGCAAATTAATCCTCCCTCCTCCTCCTCCTCCTCCTCCTCCTCCTCCTCCCCCCCACTCCTCCTCCTCTACAGGCTTTCAAAACAAACACACACCTCCCCAGCCCATCCCCCTGCCTGGGCCTTTTTCTGGGGGTTGTGGGTCCTAGACTCCAGTTCCTTCTGCTGGATCCAGAGCTCAGGGTAGAGCTGGAGAGGGGGTGACAGGGTGCTGGGAGCGGCGCAGACAATGCCCTGTGACATTATTTCTTCCTTGTCTAGAAAGGAGTTGCTTTCGCAGCCCCTCAGTCGTAGGGGCTGGGGAGGAGGAGTCATTCCCTGCCTGGGCTAGTGGAGCTGGCCCTTTACCCTAGGCTTTCCCCTGACTTACTCAAACTCAGGATGAAAGAGGCCTAGAGAGGTCATTTTGTCCATCCCCTGGCTCCAGGAAAGACCATAACTGTGCGTAGGTCTCCCGATCCTACATTCGTTCACTAATTCCTTCAACAGCCCTTCACTGAGCACCCGCTATGTGCGAGTACCAGGAGCTTTACCTAACGCTTAAAGCACCTTAAATCCTCACTAGGACCATCAGAGATGGGTACTATCACTCTAAATTTGTCCAAAGATCCAGTTCAATCCAGGCCTTCTCTGTGACTCCTTCCAGCCCATGTAGTGGAATTCATCTCATTCAGCTTTGGGGCCCCCTGTGTACCTCGAATAATATCCCAGTTACTGTATTTGTGTCATTGGCTTCCAGTGATTTGTCTTCGTGGGACCCCCCCACCACTACCAGATGGTGTCAGACCACAGCAATAGGGACAGTAAAGCCTGGAGGTTCTGCACTAGCCCTCACTATGTGGCCTTGAAGTTCCCTAACTTTAAGTTCAGTTTCCCATCTGTAAAACAAGGTTAACAGCAATACCTTCCTCATGGAGTTGATATGTAGGTAAAATAAGATGATGATATAAAGGCCTGGCATGGTGGCTTATGCCTGTAATCCCAGCTGTTTAGGAGGTCAAGGCTGGCAGATTGCTTGAGGTCAGGAGTTCGAGACCAGCCTGGTCAACATGGTGAAACCCTATCTACTAGAAACACAAAAATTAGCCAGGCATGGTGGCATGCGCCTGTAATCCCAGCTCTTGGGAGGCTGAGGCATGACAATCACTTGAACCCGGGAGGCGGAGGTTGCAGTGAGCCAAGATCATACCACTGCATTCCAGCTTGAGCAACAGAGCAAGACTCTGTCTCCAAAAAAAAAAAAAAAAAAAAATGCATGTAAAATGCTTAGCACAATAAATTTGACTTAAAACATGGAAGTTGGGCTGGGAGTGGTGGCTCACCCCTGTAATCCCAGCACTTTGGGAGGCTGAGAAGGGCAGATCACCTGAGGTCAGGAGTTCCAGACCAGCCTGACCAACATGGAGGAACCCCGTCTCTACTAAAAATACAAAATTAGCCAGGCATGGTGGCACATGCCTGTAATCCCAGCTACTGGGGAGGCTGAGGCAAGAGAATCGCTTGAACATGGAAGGCAGAGGTTGCGGTGAGCCAAGATCATGCCATTGCACTCCAGCCTGGGCAACAAGTGCGAAACTCCATCTCAAAACAAAACAAAACAGGGAAGTCCATCCCCACTAGAATGGCTAAAATGAAAAAAGCAGTCAACACTAGGTGTGGGCCAAGTACGTGGAGCAAAGGAATTCTCATACTCAACTGGTGAGGGTGGAAAACCATTTAGCATTTTCTGTTAAAATTGAATATATTTATGTAGTATGACCCAGCAACTCCAATCCTAGAAATAAACTCAGGAGGGCCGGGCGCGGTGGCTCACGCTTGTAATCCCAGCACTTTGGGAGGCCGAGGCGGGTGGATCACGAGGTCAGAAGATCGAGACCACGGTGAAACCCCGTCTCTACTAAAAATACAAAAAAAATTAGCCGGGCGTGGTGGCGGCGCCTGTAGTCCCAGCTACTCGGAGAGGCTGAGGCAGGAGAATGGCGTGAAACCGGGAGGCGGAGCTTGCAGTGAGCTGAGATTGCGCCACTGCACTCCAGCCTGGGCAACAGAGCGAGACTCTGTCTCAAAAAAAA
Organism: Hylobates moloch; assembly: GCF_009828535.3. NCBI lineage: Eukaryota > Metazoa > Chordata > Mammalia > Primates > Hylobatidae > Hylobates > Hylobates moloch. The sequence goes on along the minus strand of NW_026652285.1, from coordinate 28,819,318 downwards.
AAAAAAAAAAAAAAAAACAGGGCTAGGGGCTGGGCACAGTGGCTTATGCCTGTAATCCCAGCACTTTGGGAGACCAAGGCACGCAGACCACCTGAGGTTAGGAGTTCGAGTCCAGCCTGGCCAACATGGTGAAACCCTGTCTCTACTAAAAACACAAAAATGAGCTGGGCGTGGTGGTGCACACCTGTAGTCCCAGATACTCAGGAGGCTGAGGCAGGAGAATCTCTTAAACCTGGGAGGCAGAGGTTATAGTGAGCTGAGAGCCGAGATCATGCAATTGCACTCCAGCCTGGGTGACAGAGCTAGACTCTGTCTCAAAAACAACAACAGCAACAACAACAACAACAAAAAAAAACAGGGCTTGGCTGGTTCTGGGTACAGATAGAGTTGTTTTTCTTTTTCTTTGTTTCTTTTGTGAGACAAGGTCTCACTCTGTTGCCCAGGCCAGAGTGCTATGGTGAGACTTCAGCTCACTGCAGCCTTCGCCTCCCAGGCTCAAGCAATCCTCCCACCTTAGCCTCCCAAGCAGCTGGGACCACAGGCACATGCCACTGTACCCAGCTAATTTTTTGTATTTTCAGTAGAGACGGGGTTTCACCATGTTGCCCAGGCTGGTCTCAAACTCCTGGACTCAAGTGATTTGCCTACCTTGGTCCCCGAAACGTGATGGGACTACAGGCATGAGCCACCATTCCTGGCCAGTTGTTTCTTCACTGGGTGTGGTTACATAGGTGTGTTGACTATGAAAATTCATTAAGCTGTACACTTACTATTTATCTACTTTTTTTGTATAAATGTTGTATACTTCCATAAAAAAATTACCCTTAATACAAAAAAAGACAAAGAACAAAGACAAATGAATTGAGCTACATGTATCACATAATTCTTTTTTTTTTTTTTTTTTTGAGACGGAGTCTCCCTTTGTCACCCAGGCTGAAGTGTGGTGGCGCGATCTTGGCTCACTGCAACCTCCGCCTCCCGGGTTCAAGCGATCCTCCTGTTTCAGCCTCCTACAGACTACAGGCACGTGCCACCATGCCCGGCTAATTTTTGTATTTTTAGTAGAGATGGGGTTTCTCCATGTTGGCCAGGGTGGTCTCTAACTCCCGACCTCAGGTGGTCCACCCTCCTCAGCCTCCCGAGAGGTGACGGTGTGCTGGCAGTGCTCACAGCCCTCGCTCGCTCTCGGCGCCTCCTCTGCCTGGGCTCCCACTTTGGCGGCATTTGAGGAGCCCTTCAGCCCATCGCTGCACTGTGAGAGCCCCTTTCTGGGTTGGCCAAGGCCAGAGCCGGCTCCCTCAGCTTGCAGGGAGGTGTGGAGGGAGAGGCGCGAGCAGGAACCGGGGCTGCGCGCGGCGCTTGCGGGCCAGCTGGAGTTCCGGGTGGGCGTGGACTTGGTGGGCCCCGCACTCGGAGCAGCCGGCTGGCCCTGCCGGCCGGCCCTGCCGGCCCCGGGCAATGAGGGGCTTAGCACCCGGGCCAGCGGCTGCGGAGGGTGTTCTGGGTCCCTCAGCAGTGCCAACCCACTGGCGCTGCGCTCGATTTCTCACCGGGCCTTAGCTGCCTTCCCACGGGGCAGGGCTCGAGATCTGCAGCCCGCCATGTCTGAGCCTCCCACCCCCTCCATGGGCTCCTGTGCGGCCCGAGCCTCCCCATGAGTGCAGCCCCCTGCTCCACGGCGCCCAGTCCCGTCGACCACCCAAGGGCTGAGGAGTGCGGGCGCACGGCGCGGGACTGGCAGGCAGCTCCACCTGCAGCCCCGGTGCGGGATCCACTGGGTGAAGCCAGCTGGGCTCCTGAGTCTGGTGGGGAGGTGGAGAACCTTTATGTCTAGCTCAGGGATTGTAAATACACCAATCGGCACTCTGTCTCTAGCTCAAGGTTTGTAAACACATCAATCAGCACCCTGTGTCCAGCTCAAGGTTTGTGAGTGCACCAATGGACACTCTGTATCTAGCTACTCTGGTGGGGCCTTGGAGAACCTTTGTGTGGATACGCTGTATCTAACTAATCTGGTGGGAACGTGGAGAACCTTTGTGTCTAGCTCAGGGATTGTAAACGCACCAATCAGCGCCCTGTCAAAACAGACCACTGGGCTCTACCAATCAGCAGGATGCGGGTGGGGCCAGATAAGAGAATAAAAGCAGGCTGCCCGAGTCAGCAGTGGCAAGCTGCTCAGGTCCCTTTCCGAAGTGTGGTAGCTTTGTTCTTTTGCTGTTTGCAATAAATCTTGCTAGTGCTCATTCTTTGGGTTCACACTGCTTTTATGAGCTGTAACACTCACCGAGAAGGTCTGCAGCTTCACTCCTGAAGCCAGCGAGACCATAGTATACATACCTAGGTAGTACAAATAAAAGACATGCAGTGGGCCAGGTGCGGTAGCTCATGCCTGTAATCACATGAGGCGGGTAGTCTCGCCAGGAGTGCGAGACTAGCCTGGCCAACATGGTGAAACCCCGTCTCTACTAAAAATACAAAAATTAACCAGGCCTGGTGGCGGGCACCTGTAATTCCAGCTACTTGGGAGGCTGAGGCAGTAGAATCATTTGAATCTGGGAGGCGGAGGTTCATGTGAGCAGAGATCGCACCACTGCACTCCAGCCTCGGTGACAGAGTGAAACCTCGTCTCAAAAAAAAAAATGCAGAGGAGTGATAACACTGAATGCATAACAGAGATTTTCCTTCAGTGTTTCAAAAGTTTTTCTAGGCTGGGAGTGGTGACTCTTGTCTATAATCCCAGCATTTTGGGAGGCTGAGGTAGGAGGATCAATTGAGGTCTGGAGTTTGACTCCAGCCTGGACAACATAGTGACACCCCATCTCTACAAAAAAATTTTAAAATTGGCCAGGCGTGGTTGCTCACGCCTGTAATCCCAGCACTTTGGGAGGCCAAGGCGGGCGGATCATGAGGTCAGGAGATGGAGACCATAATGGCTAACACTGTGAAACCCTGTCTCTACTAAAAATACAAAAAATTAGCCAGGCGTGGTGGCGGGCGCCTGTAATCCCAGCAACTCAGGAGGCTGAGGCAGGAGAATGGTGTGAACCCGAGAGGCAGAGGTTGTAGTGAGCTGAGATCACGCCAGCCTGGGTGGCAGAGCAAGGCTCTGTCTCAAAAAAAAAAATTAAAAATTAACCAGGCTTCATAGTGTGTACCTATAGTCCTAGCTACTCAGGAGGCTGACACTGGAGGATCGCTTGAGCTCAGGAGTTGGAGGTTGCACTGAGCTGTGATCAAGCCACTTCACTTCAGTCTGGGCAACAGAGTGAGACTCTATCTCTAAAAGTTAAAAAAATAATAATAGGCCGGGCGCGGTGGCTCACGCCTGTAATCCCAGCACTTTGGGAGACCGAGGCAGGCGGATCACAGGTCAGGAAATCGAGACCATTCTGGCTAACACGGTGAAACCCCAGCTCTACTAAAAATACAAAAAATTAGCCGGGTGTGGTGTTGGGTGCCTGTAGTCCCAGCTACTCAGGAGGCTGAGGCAGAATGGCAAGAACCCGGGAGGCGGAGGTTGCAATGAGCGGAGATTACGCCACTGCACTCTAGCCTGGGTGACAGAGCGAGACTCCGTCTCAAAAAATAATAAGTATTTCTAGCTTGCTTGCTTTCTTTTTTTTTTCTTTTTTTTGAGACAGAGTCTCACTCTGTCACCCAAGCCGGAGTGCAGTGGCACGATCTCAGCTCTCTGCAGCCTTTGCCTCCCCAGTTCAAGTGATTCTCCTTCCTCAGTCTCTCGAGTAGCTGGGACTACAGGCACATGCCATCACGCCCGGCTAATTTTTGTGTTTTTAGTAGAGACGGGGTTTCACCATGTTGGCCAGGATGGTCTCGATCTCCTGACCTCATGATCTGCCCACTTCGGCCTCCCAAAATCCTGGGATTACAGGCGTGAGCCACCGCACTCAGCCGCTTTATGTCTTAAGCGAGATGGTTCTTATCATGGGTGTTCATTTTATTATTCTGAATACTTTATATTTTTCTGATTGACATAGTTAAAAGAACTCCTCAGAAAAAGAAAGAGGGAGAGAGAGAAAAAAAAGAAAAGAGAAGACAAAAGAAAAGGAGGAAGGGAGGAAATTGTGTCCTATTTATCTTTGTCTTTCCAGTGCCAACCCAGTGCTGGCCCTCAACAAGTGCTTGGTGAATGAAAGATTACTCGATAACTTGGCCAGTAAAGCATCAGAACCAAGGTTTGATGCCAGACCGTCCTATGCCAAATCCCAAGTCCAGGCCATTCCCTACTCTCCTGCAAACGGGGTGACTGGAGAGGGGCAGCAATAGTAGAGACACCAACCTGACTCAGCACTATCTGTGTCTGAACTGAATTACAGAATTACTGAATTACAGGGCACAGTGAAAGAACAAAACTTCATTAATCAGAACTCTGCAAATTGAGGGCCGGGCGCAGTGGCTCATGCCTGTAATCCCAGCACTTTGGGAGGCCGAGGCAGGTGGATCACTTGAGGTCAGGAGTTCAAGACCAGCCTGGCAGGCTGGGCGCGGTGGCTCACGCTTGTAATCCCAGCACTTTGGGAGGCCGAGGCGGGCGGATCACGAGGTCAGGAGATCGAGACCACGGTGAAACCCCGTCTCTACTAAAAATACAAAAAAATTAGCCAGGCGTGGTGGCGGGCGCCTGTAGTCCCAGCTACTCGGAGAGGCTGAGGCAGGAGAATGGCGTGAACCCGGGAGGCGGAGCTTACAGTGAGCCGAGACTGCGCCACTGCACTCCAGCCTGGGTGACAGAGCGAGACTCCGTCTCAAAAAAAAAAAAAAAAAAAAAAAAAAAAAAGACCAGCCTGGCCAACATGGTGAAACCCCGTCTCTACTAAAAATACAAAAATTAGCCGGGCCTGGTGATGGGTATCTGTAATCCCAGCTACTCAGGAGAATCACTTGCACCCAGGAGGCAGAGGTTGCAGTGAGCCGAGATTGCGCCACCGCACTCCAGCCTGGGTGACAAGAGTGAGACCCTGTCAAAAAAAAATAAATAAACAAAAACTGCAAATTCAGAATCAGGTGGCCCCAAATTTCTATGGATAAATACTGCTCAAATCTTGTTTTTTGTTTGTTTTTGTTTTGTTTTGAGACAGAGTCTCGCTCTGTCACCAGGCTGGAGTGCAGTGGCACAATCTCGGCTCACTACAACCTCCGACTCCCAGGTTCAAGTGATTCTCCTGCCTCAGCCTCCTGAGTAGCTGGGATAACAGGCATGCACCCCCACACCCAACTAATTTTTGTATTTTCAGTAGAGACGGAGTTGCTTCATGTTGGCCAGGATGGTCTCAATCTCCTGACCTCATGATCCACCCACCTCAGCCTCCCAAAGTGCTGGGATTACAGGTGTGAGCCACCAAGCCCAGCCAAATATTTTAATAATTTGATCTTTATTGGAAACCTTTTCAGATTTGCCTATGTGATAGATGTAGCTCAACCCACTGGGCTCTTTTATATCACTGCATTGTCCTTTTCATGGGACAAAATGGAAGAGGGGGCTCTCTAAGCCAAGGTCTGGCCCAAACAGCTTGTGGCATCGCTTTGAACAGTGCAAAAAAATCAACAAACAGCCTTCAGCACATTAAGTCTGCGTGCAGAGATGCCACTAATTGCAGACACGTTTTATCTGTTTATTAGGCCTCATGTGGAATGCAGCCTCTGAGAAAAGCACTTCTCACCACTCAAAACCCACCGAAGCATGCCCAGCTCTGAGAGGGGCTTCTAGGAATGCAAAACGAGCTATCTCTGCAGCCACAAGCAGAGCTAACCGCATAATAAGCACACTGGAGGGGATTCACAGGCTTTGAGGATTGTTTTGAAGGAAGAGAAATCGGTCCTACTTCTGTGGGAGATTGATTATCCCTTTAACTCCAATCAGAGCTGATAGTTTGAAGGGTAGCGAATGACGCTGGCGGTGGTTGAAGCTGCAAGAAGCCCATCTAGTTACCACATCATCGCACACCTGCCCGCACAGCAGATTTCTCACCCTGACTGATATGCATTCAAGCAAGGTCTCTACTAGGCCACACTGATGAAGGCAGAGGTGTTACTGTACTGAATGGTAATAAAATGACAATTCTCTTCAAAAATACTCTCATTCACACTTTGCACTCAGACTGTCTTGCTACCAGCAACTCCCTTACCAGGCAGGCTGAAATCAGTCAGTTACTCATTCGCTTATGTATCAATTTAGTATTTAACAAAAAGCCATTTGTGCCAGCCACTGTGTTAGCCACTGGGGTGACAATGACCAAGAGTTTCCCTACCCTCAGGATCTTGGAGTCAAGCTAACAGATCATTAGGATTCTGTGTGATTAGGACAATGACAGAGGGAAATACGGAAGCCAGGGCCCAGAGGAGAGTGAGGCTAGCTACTTACCTGACCCAGCCCCTCCCCGACAGGTACCCAGCTTACCAGCCATGCCAACACCTGTCTCCCAAACTCACTCCCCTGGGTCTTTACCCTGCCGTTCTGTTGGTGACGCCCCTTCCTATGCCCACTTGTCCCCACACTGCTGCTCCTCCCCCAGGATTCAGGTCAAAATGATTAGCCCCAAATTCAGAAGGGCAGTTCATCTAGAAGGATGAAATCAGGCTGGGCATGGTGGCTCACGCCTGTCATCTCAGCACTTTGGGAGTCCGAGGCTGGTGGATCACCTGAGGTCAGGAGTTCAAGACCAGCCTGGCCAACATGATGTCTACTAAAAATATATATATATATGGCCAGGCGGGGGTGGCTCACGCCTGTAATCCCAGCACTTTGGGAGGCCGAGGCAGACGGATCACCTGAGGTCAAGAGTTTGAGACCAGCCTGGCCAACATGGTGAAACCCTGTCTCTACTGAAAATACAAAAGTTAGCAGGGTGTGGTGGCACACACCGGTAGTCCCAGCTACTCGGGAGGCTGAGGAAGGAGAATCGTTTGAACCCGGGAGGCAGAGGTTGCAGTGAGCCAAGATGGTGCCACTGCACTCCAGCCTAGGCAACAGAGCGAGACTCGGTCGCAAAAAAAAAAGGCTGAGCATGGTGGCTCATGCCTGTAATCCCAGCACTTTGGGAGGCTGAGGCAGGAGGATCACCTGAGGTCGGGAGTTCGAGACCAGCCTGACCAACGAAGAGAAACCCCGTCTCTACTAAAAATACAAAATTAGCCAGGCATGGTGGTGCATGCCTGTAATCCCAGCTACTCAGGAGGCTGAAGCAGAGGAATCACTTGAACCTGGGAGGCGGAGGTTGCAGTGAGCCAAGATTTGTGCCATTGCACTCTAGCCTGGGCAAAAACAGCAAAACTCTGTCTCAAAACAATAAAGAAAAAAAGAAGAAGAAGGATGCAATCAGGGAGGAAGACCCTGGGGACTGTTTTGAGGAGGGCAGGGTAGTATTTTTAATGTTTTATTTCCTAAGCAAGAGGTTCATTCTATTATTCTATATATGCCTTTCTGTGTCTGAAATATTTCATCATAATATATTTCCAAAAGAGATTCCATTCAAACTACACCTCCATCTTTAGACCTACCTTCTGCTATGTTTCCTTGTCAAGAATCAAGCTCGAAATTCCTTCACTGTCAGTCAAAAGCAACTTCATGTTTCTAAAGATGCATGGAAATGATTGTCACCAAGCTAGGATCCCAATTACCTCTAGGAGGGAGAGTGCAATTAGAGAGCAGAATAATGCTGGGGCTTCAACAATCACCACAATGTTGCAACTTTTTTTCTTCCTACACACAGCATTAAATGCTTCCCACACACAGCATTAAGAGTTGATAGTTCTTAAACTGGGTGATGGGTACATAGGTGTTTTAGTAGAGACAGGATTTCGCTGGGCAACATGGCAAAACCCCATGAATATTTTAGCCATAAATATAAAATATTATATAAAATATTGTATAATATTTTACAGCCATATGTCTGTGTGTGTGTGTGTGTGTGTGTGTGTGTGTGTGTGTGTGTGT
>NW_026652285.1:28571454-28811264 GCF_009828535.3 Hylobates moloch | reverse complement strand
GGCCTCCCAAAGTGTGGGGATTACAGGCTTGAGCCACCACACCCAGCCTAAAATATTGTATATTTTATGGCTAAAATATCATATAATAAATTAAACATTTGAAAAGTAACTCTGGGCCGGGAGGGGTGGTTCACGCCTGTAATCTCAGCACTTTGGGAGGCCAAGGCAGGCAGATCACTTGAGGTCAGGAGTTCAAGATCAGCCTGGCCAACATGGTGAAACCCCGTCTCTACCAAAAATATAAAAAATTAGCTGGGTGTGGTGGCGTATGCCTGTAGTCCCAGATACTGGGGAGGCTGAGGCAGGAGAATCACTTGAACCCGGGAGACAGAGGTTGCAAGATCCCACCACTGCACTCCAGCCTGGGCGACAGAGCTAGACTCCATCTCAAAAAATTAAAAAATAAAAATACAAATACAAAAACTAGCCAGGTGTTGTAGTGCAGGCCTGTAATCCGAGCTACTTGAGAGGCTGAAGCAGGAAAATTGTTTGAACCTGGGAGGCGGAGCTTGCAGTGAGCCAAGATAGTGCCACTGAACTCCAGCCTGGGTGACAGAGCAAAACTCCATCTAAAAAAAAAAAAAGAAAGAAAAAGAGGGGAAGAGGAGGGAAGAAGGAAGGGAGAAAGGGAGAAGGGGTTGGGCACAGCGGCTCACACCTGTAATCTCAGCACTTTGGGAAGCCAAGGCAGGAGAATCGATTGAGGCCAGAAGTTTGAGATCAGCCTGGGCAACATAGGAAGACCCCATCTCTACAAAAAAATAAAGGGAAGGTAGAAGAAAAAAGGAAGATGGAAGGTAGCAGTTAATGCACTTGATAAGGAAGGGCAAAGAGGTGGCTCTCTGCTAGGCATGGAGGGAACATTAAAGTTTGACGTGCTGGTGTAGAGCAAAGGGCAGCAACAGAGACGTGAGGCTGTCTTTTTTTTTTTTTTTTTTGAGACGTAGTCTCGCTCTGTCACCCAGGCTGGAGTGCAGTGGCGCAAACTCGGCTCACTGCAACCTCCACCTCCCCGGTTCCAGCAATTCTCCTGCCTCAGCCTCCCAAGTAGCTGGGACTACAGGCTCCCACTACCATGCCTGGCTAATTTTTGTATTTTTAGTAGAGACGGGGTTTCACCATATTGGCCAGGCTAGTCTCAAACTCCTGACCTTGTGATCCGCCTGCCTCGGCCTCCCAAAGTGCTGGGATTACAGGCGTGAGCCACCGCGCCCAGCTGAGGCTGTATCTTGATGTAATGAGCAACGTGGGGTGGCTGAGCTGGATGCTGCCCCTGGGCTGCCTGGGCTCAACTCCTGATGTGACCTTTTTTTTTTTTTTTTTTAAGAGACGAGGTCTCACTATGTTGCTCAGGCTGGTCTCCAACTCCAGAACTCAAGTGATTCTCCCATCTCAGCCTCCAAAGTGCTAAGATTACAAGTATGAGCCGCCACACCCAGCCCGGATGTGACTTCTTATTAATGATGTGACTTTGGACACCTTACTTCAATTACTTTATCCTGCAAAATGCTTATGGGGATCAAATAAGATGAACTACTGACTGGGTAATTTATTTAAAAAAAAGAGATTTATTTGGCTTATGGTTCTGGAGGGCGAGAAGTCCAAGATCAAGGGGCCCTGTCTGATGAGGGCCTCCTTGCTGCATCATGACATGACAGAAGGCATCAAATGGTGGAAGTATGCAAGACAGAAAGAGGAAATCTGCCAAACTTATCCTTTTATCAGGACCCAGTCCCACAACTAACACAGTTCCTCGATAACGGCATTGATCCATTCATGAGGGCAGAGCCCTCATGACCTAATCCCTTCTTAAACGTCTCACTTCTTTTTGAGACAGTCTCTCTGGCGCCAGGCTGGAGTGCAGCGGTGCAATCTGCGCTCACTGCAATCTCCGCCTCCCAGGTTCAAGCAATTCTCCTGCCTCAGCCTCCTGAGTAGCTGGGACTACAGGCACGTGCCACCACGCCAGGCTCATTTTTTGTATTTTTAGTAGAGACGGGGTTTCACCATGTTGGCCAGGATGGTCTCCAACTCCAGACCTCATGATCCGCCCGCCTGGCCTTCCAAAGTGCTGGGATTACAGGCAACAGCCACCACGCCTGGCCAAATGTCTCACTTCTTAATGTTGTCACAATGGGCCAGGCACGGTGGCTCACGCCTGTAATCCCAGCACTTTGGGAGGCCAAGGCGGCAGATCACCTGAGGTCAGGAGTTCCAGACCAGCCTGACCAACGTGGTGAAACCCCGTCTCCACTAATTTCTCCACTAAAAATACAAAAATTAGCTGCGTGTGTTGGTACATACCTGTAATCCCAGCTACTTGGAAGGCTGAGGTAGGAGAATTGCTTGAACCTGGGAGGCGGAGGTTGCCGTGAGACGAGACTGTGGCATTGCACTCCAGCCTGGGTGACAAGAGCAAAATTCTATCTAAAAAAAAAAAAAAAAATTGTCACAATGGTTATTAAATCCTAACACTAGTTTTGGAGGGGACATTCAAGCCATACCACAATGGTGGCATTGAGCAAGTGCTGGATATTGTTATTGCTTGTGTTATTACTTATAAGTCACGTGACCCTAAACAAGTAATTTCAGATCTCCAAAAGACAGTCTTCCCACTCGTGAAATGGATCTCACCATATCACCCAAATAAACTCATATGGCCTGGGCGTGGTGGCTGATGCCTCTAATCCCAGCACTTTGGGAGGCCAAGGTGGGCGATCATGAGGTCAGGAGATCAAGACCAGCCTGGCTAACACGGTGAAACCCCGTCTCTACTAAAAATACAAAAAATTAGCTGGGCGTGGTGGCACGCGCCTGTATTCCCAGCTACTTGGGAGGCTGAGGCAGGAGAATCCCTTGAACCCGGGAGGTGAAGGTTGTAGTGAGCCGAGATCGTGCCACTGCACTCGCCTGGGAGACAGAATGAGACTCTGTCTCAAAAACTAATAATAATAAATAAAAAATAAACTCATATTAATGAAAGCACTTTGAATATTCCAAAGTGCTTCATAAATGAGAGTTATTGTTTAAAAATAAAACTACTGGCCGGGCATGGTGGCTCACGTCTGTAAAGCACTTTGGGAGGCCAAGGCGGGAGGATCACCTGAGGTCAGGAGTTTGAGACCAGCCTGGCCAACATGGTGAAACCCTGTCTCTACTAAAAATACAAAAATTGGCTGGGTGTGATGGTGTGTGCCTGTAATCCTACCTACTGGGGAGGCTGAGGCAGGAGAATCACTTGAACCCAGGAGGTAGAGGTTGCAGTGAGCTGAGATCATGCCATTGCACTCCAGCCTGGGAGACAAGAGTGAAACACCGTCTCAAAAAAAAAAAATTAATTAATTAATTAATTAATTAAAATAAAACAAATAAATAAATAAAATAAAACTACCAGCCTGGGCAACGTGGTGAAACCCTGCCTCTACCAAAAATACAAAAATGAGCCAGGTGTCATGGTGCGTGCCTGTGGTCCCAGCTACTCAGGAGGCTGAGATGGGGGATGATTACTGGAGCCCAGAAAATCGAGGCTAAAGTGAGCTGATCGCACCACTGCACTCCAGCCTAGGTGACAGAGTGAGACCCTGTCTCAAAAAAGAAAACTTTATATGAAAAGATCAGAAGAGACTGTAAGCTCCATAAGGGTAGTGACTGTGTCCATCAAGCTCACTGGGATATCCCCAGCATGCACAGCGTGGACACCCAGTGCTATGAATTGAATTACGCACCCCAGACAAAAAAAGATATGTTAAAGTCCCAACTCCTAGTATCTTTGAATGCAACCTTATAGGGAAACAGTCTTTACAGAGGTAATCAAGTTAATGTGAGGTTATTAGGGTGGGCCCTAATGACTGGTGTCTTTATAAAAAGGAGAAATTTAGTCCGGGTGCGGTGGCTCACGCCTGTAATCCCAGCAATTTGGGAGGCTGAGGTGGGCTAATCACCTGAGGTTGGGAGTTCAAGATCAGCCTGACCAACATGGAGAAACCCTATCTCTACTAAAAATACAAAGAATTAGCCGGGCGTGGTGGCGCATGCCTGTAATTCCAGCTACTCAGGAGGCTGAGTAGGAGAATCGCTTGAACCTGGGAGTCAGAGGTTGCGATGAGCTGAGATTGTGCCATTGCACTCCATCCTGAGCGACAAGAGCGAAACTCCATCTCAAAAAAAAAAAAAAAGGGAAAATTTGGACACAGAGACACACATGCATAGAGGGAAGATGGACATATGAAAACAAGGAATTGAAGCCATGCATTTACAAGTCAAGGAATGCCAAAGATTGCCAGCAAACCACTAGAAGCTAAAAATAGGCAAGGAAGGCCAGGTGTGGTGGCTCATGCCTGTAATCCCAGCTCTTTGACAGGCCAAGGTGGGAGGATTAGTTGGGGCCAGAAGTTCGAGACCAGCCTGGGCATTATAGCAATATCCTGTCTCTATACATAAAAGTAAATAAAGAGGCAAGGAAGGATCTTTCTCCTACTGGTTTTAAAGAAAGTGTGGCCCTACCAACACCTTGATTTCAGACTTCTGTCCTCCAGAACTGAAACAATACATTTCCATTGTTCTAAACCACTCGGGGGTACTTTATCATAGCAACTTAAGAAACAAATACACCCATTCAATATCTGTTGAATGAACAAATGGTGCTGCTTGTGTTCCTGATGAGTCATGGCATCTTTTCACCAGGAGAGAGGGATGTGTGTGTCCAGGCAGGAAAATGGAAAGGTGCCTGGCCTGCTCTGCAGAGGGTAGGGAGCGGCAGTGAGCCAGGCAAGGCAGGACTTTTTTTTTTTGAGATGGAGTCTCGCTCTGTGGCCCAGGCTGGAGTGCAGTGGCGCAATCTCAGCTTACTGCAAGCTCTGCCTCCCGGGTTCACACCATTCTCCTGCCTCAGCCTCCTGAGTAGCTGGGACTACAGGCACCCACCACCACGCCCGGCTAATTTTTTTGTATTTTTAGTAGAGACGGGGTTTCACCATGTTAGCGAGGATGGTCTTGATCTCCTGACCTTGTGATACGCCCGCCTCGGCCTCCCAAAGTGCTGGGATTACAGGCATGAGCCACCATGCCCGGCCAGGACTTTTTTTTTGGAGACGGAGTCTCGCTCTGTCGTCCAGGCTGGAGTGCAATGGCATGATCTCAGCTCACTGCAAACTCCACCTCCCAGGTTCAAGTGATTCTCCTGCCTCAGCCTCTCAAGTAGCTGAGATTACAGGTGTGCATCACCATGCCTGGCCAATTTTTGTATTTTTAGTAGAGACGAGGTTTCATCATATTGGCCAGGCTGATCTCAAACTCCTGATCTCAACTGACCCACCTGCCTCAGCCTCCCAATGTGCTGGAATTACAGTCATGAGCCACTGCACCTGGCCAAAGTCAGGATTTGAACCTGGGCTGTCCAACACCAATCTGTGCTCTCAATCTCTACACTTGCCAAGACCTCAGAGTAACTCAGCTAGCTCTAGAGAACCCTCCTTGTCCTGACCTCCAAGTGGCCTCCTTCCTCCCCACCTCTGCTCTGAGTGAAGCAGAAGAAATGGGGCTGGGATAATCAAGAAGATACTAAAGAGGAAGCAAGGATAGCATTTGATTCTGAAACTTCCGGGGAGCTCATACACAGCACTTGCCCCCATGTATGCCACCAGCAGGAGGCCTGGACTAACCCCGGTGCAGAGGCCCCCTTGCCTGGATAGGGCAGAAGTCATCTCACACACACACACACACACACACACACACGCACACACCCACACACACGCACACACACACCCTGGGGCAGGGCGTTGTGCTGTTGTAGCAAAAAAGCAACAGTTCCTTGCTAGGCAGAATTTCAGAATCTGATTGCTGGAGGAGCACTTGGCATGTTTTCTGGTCTGACCTCCTGCCCTTTCACAGGCACCCTGGCACATCCACTGATGGGAGCCAGGAGTCTCTGGAGACAGCCTGACCCCTAGCTGAGTGGTGGAAATTCCTCCTTCCCTTTGACTTGAGCTCTGCCCATTTCCTGGTCGGCCCTCTAAAGCTCCCCTGCCTAGTATCTAAACCCTGGAGGTCGTGCCATCTTGGAATCCTCCTAGGGATGTGGGCAGGTGCAAGGCACCCCACACTTGGGACTCCTGGTCAGGGCAAGCCGGGCAGAGAAAAACCTCTGCAGCTCTCTGAACTCTGGTTCTCAGCCCTGGGTGTACCTGGGCATCCCCCAGGGAGCCTCAAAAATCCCAGAACAATTAAATCAGAAATTCTGGGCCGGGTGCGGTGGCTCATACCTGTAATCCCAACACTTTGGGAGGCTGAGGTGGGCAGATCACTTGAGGTCAGGAGTTGGAAACCAGCCTGGCCAACATGGTGAAACCCCACCTCTACTAAAAATATAAAAAATTATCCAGGCATGGTGGCAGGTGCCTGTAGTCCCAGCTATTCAGGAGGCTGAGGAGGAGAATGGCGTGAACCCGGGAGGCGGAGCTTGCAGTGAGCCGAGATCGCGCCACTGCACTCCAGCCTGGGAGACAGAGCAAGACTCCGTCTCAAAAAAAAAAAAAGAAATTCTGGGCATGGAACCCAGGCACTGGAACTGTGAAAACTTTCTCAGGTAATTCCAGTGGGAAGTAACATTGAGAAGCAATGATTTCTTGAACATAGGCGTTCTACAAAGGGAGGGAAGCTGGACTCTGGCAAGATGGAAAGCAGCAGGAAGGCAGTCATAGGGAAAGGCTTCCAAAAAAGTAGAAGGTCTGGTACAGATAGGGGTTTAAAAAAATAAATAGGCTGGATGCAGTGGCTCATGCCTGTAATCCCAACACTGTGGGAGGCTGAGGTGGGTAGATCACCTGAGGTCAAGAGTTCAAGACCAGCCTGGTCAGCATGGTGAAAGCCCGTCTCTACTAAAAATACAAAAATTAGCCAGGCGTAGTGGCACGAGCATCTAGCCCCAGCTACTCAGGAGGCTGAGAAGCAGGAAAATTGCTTGAACCCAGGAGGCAGAGGTTGCAGTGAGCTGAGATCATGCCACTGCACTCCAGCCTCGGTGACAGAGCGAGACTCCATCTCAAATAATAATAATAATAATAAATAATTTTTAAAAATGGAAAAGTAGAATGGTGGTGTTCAGGGGCTAGGAGAATGTGGGAAATGATGAGTTATTGTTTAATGTGTATAGAGTCTTAGTTGAGAAGATGAAGAGTGATAGATGATGGCGAGGTTACAGAACAATTTGAATGTATTTAAAGCCACTGAATTGTACACTTCATTTTTTTTTTTTTTTTTGAGATGGAGTCTCGCTCTGTCACCCAGGTTGGAGTACAGTGGCACTATCTCTGCTCACTGCAAGCTCGGCCTCCTGGTTTCAGGCCATTCTCCTGCCTCAGCCTCCCGAGTAGCTGGGACTACAGGTGCCCGCCACCACGCCCAGCTAATTTTTTGTATTTTTAGTAGAGACGGGATTTCACTGTGTTAGCCAGGATGGTCTCAATCTCCTGACTTCGTGATCCACCCGCCTTGGCCTTCCAAAGTGCTGGGATTACAGGCGTGAGCCACCGTGCCCGGGTGAATTGTACACTTGAAAATGACTGGCTGGGCGCGATGGCTCACGCCTGTAATCCCAGCATTTTGGGAGGCCAAGGCGGGTGGATCACGAGATCAGGAGATCGAGACCATCCTGGCTACAACGGTGAAACCCTGTCTCTACTAAAAACACAAAAAATTAGCCGGGCGTGGTGGCGGGCACCTGTAGTCCCAGCTACTCGGGAGGCTGAGACAGGAGAATGGCTTGAACCCAGGGGGTGAAGGTTGCAGTGAGCCGAGATCATGCCACTGCACTCCAGCCTGGGCGACAGAGTGAGACGCTGTGTCAAAAAAAAAAAAAAAAGGATTAAAATGGGCTGGGAGCAGTGGCTCACGCCTGCAATCCTAACAGTCTGGAAGGCCAAGGTGGGCGGATCACTTGAGGTCAGGAGTTTGAGACCAGCCTGGCCAACATGGTGAAACATTAGCCGGGCATGGTGGTACATGCCTGTAGTCCCACCTATTTGGGAGGCGGAGGTGAGAGAATTGCTTGAACCAGGGAGGTGGAGGTTGCAGTGAGCCAAGATCGTGCCATTGCACTCCAGCCTGGGTGATAGAGCAAGACTCTGTCTCAAAAAAAAAAATTAATAAAATGGTTAAAATGGCAATTTTATGTAATGTATATATAATGTATATTTCCAACAATAAAAGAAAAATATAAGAGAGAGTCATAGATTTAAGCAGACATTTAATCCAGCCTAAAGATAGGATGTTGAATCAGCTAACATCTAGGAGTATCTTGCATGTCTCTTTCCAACACATCTATATCTGTGTCTATATCTGCACGTATGTCTGTCCATCCAACTAATCTTTTTTTTTTTTTTTTTGAGACAGGGTCTCACTCTGTCGCCCAGGCTAGAGTGCAGTGCCGCGATCACAGCTCACTGCAGCCTCAACCTCCTGGGCTCAAGTGATCCTCCCACCTCAGCCTCCAGGTGTACACCACCACACCCGGATAATTTTTGTATTTTTAGTAGAGATGGGCTTTCACCATGTTGGCCAGGCTGGTCTCAAACTCCTGACCTCAAGTGATCCAGCTGCCTCGTCCTCCCAAAGTGCTGGGCTTATAGGTGTGAGCCACTGTGCCCAGTCCATTTGTTTTTGTTTGTTTTTTACTTTTAGTAGAGATGGGATCTCCCTTTGTTGCCCAAGCTAGTCTAGAACTCCTGACCTCAAGTGATCCCTCTGCCTCGGCCTCTCAAATTGCTGGAATTACAGGTGTGAGCCACCATGCCCGGCCTGTATAGTCATTTGGAAAAATTAAGACTACAACAATAATTGTGTGTGTGTGTGTGTGAGAGAGAGAGAGAGAGAGAGAGACGGAGTCTCGCTCTGTTGCCCAGTCTTGAGTGCAGTGGCGCCATCTCAACTCACTGCAACCTCCAACTCCTGGGTTCAAGCCTCCTGCCTCAGCCTCCTGAGTAGCTGGAATTACAGGCGCCCGCCACCACGCCCAGCTAATTCTTGTATTTTTAGTAGAGATGGGGTTTCACCGTCTTGGCCAGGCTGGTCTCGAACTCCTGACCTCGTGATCCACCTGCTTCTGCCTCCCAAAGTGCTGAGATTACAGGCATGAGCCACCATGCCCAGCCTACAACAATAATTTTTTTTTTTTTTTGAGATGGAGTCCCACTCTGTTGCCCAGGCTGAAATGCAGTGGTGCGATCTCGGCTCACTGCATCCTCCACCACCTGGGTTCACGCCACTCTCCTGCCTCAGCCTCCTGAGTAGCTGGGACTACAGGCGCCTGCCACCACTCCTGGCTAATTTTTTTTTTGTATTTTTAGTGGAGACGGGTTTCACCGTGTTAGCCAGAATGGTCTCGATCTCCTGACATCATGATCCGCCCGCCTCAGCCTCCCAAAGTGCTGGGATTATAGGCATGAGCCACCGCACCCGGCCTACAACAATAATTTTTAAAATCCACTAGAATCTGGAGCTCAGGGAAAGAGGGGAGGAGAGGGAGCAGGGGATTGCTGCCCAGGGAGGCCAGAGAAGCCAGGGTTGTTCAGGAGGGAGCCTGGGAGGAGGGGTGTAGACCTGTGGCAACAAACTCAACTAATGTGAATTACAAGTGAGGACAGTGGGACCAGGGGCCCAGAGAAAAAAGATCCTCTTTCTCAGAGGCTCAAGAGGGAAACAGCTGGCTGGCGCTGAGAAGCAAAGGCATGGAGGTCAAGCCCATAAGGATGCGGGGCCTGGGGACTCCGTGGTCCTCAGGCTGGGAACTTGCCAGCCCGGCAGCCACAGGGCTCAGCTCAAGGTACGGGCCACGAGGGAGCCTGTCCAGGTCCTCAAACTGTGGCAAAGTAGTCACCATATGGCTGACTGAGGCTCATGTGGGTCAGAGGGCTCGTCTGGGGTTTTCCATCTTAAACGGGGTCTATAGGGGGCCTCTGGGGCAGGTGGTCTCTGCAATGACCATGTTCACAAGCCGCCGGGACACAGTGGCCAACTGGGTGTCAGCTGTGCAGCCTGTCTACCTGACAGGCCAGGCCTGAGCAGTCCCCTCCTTTCTCTGGCTCCACAAAAGACTTCCTGTTTGAGGGGCAAGGGTGGAGGTTCAGCCATGAAAATATGGATAAATACAGTTTGAAGGGACGCAGGGAGGAACAATAAAATCTCCTTATTTGAGGGGGAAGAAAAACAGTGCTTTCCACACATCCACTTGCCTGAAGGGCTCAGGGTCCAAGGCCCCCTCCCAGCCCCCACGAAGGCTGTCCTCAGCCTGGTGCAGTGGCTCACACCTGTAATCTCAGCACTTCGGGAGGCGGAGACGGGTGGATTACCTGAGGTCAGGAGTTCGAGACCAGCCTGACCAACAGGGTAAAACCTCGTTTCTATTAAAAATACAAAAATCAGCCGGGCGTGGTGGCGGCCACCTGTAGTCCCAGCTACTCAGGAGGCTGAGACTGGAGAATTGCTTGAACCTAGGAGGCAGAAATTGCAGTGAGTCGAGATCACACCACTGCACTCCAGCCTGGGCAACAGAGCAAGACTCTGTCTCAATTAAAAAAAAAAAAAAAAAAAAAGGCCAGGCGTGATGGCTCATGCCTGTAATCCCAGCACTTTGGGAGGCTGAGGCGGGTGGATCACGAGGTCTGGAGATTGAGACCATCCTGGCTAACATGGTAAAACCCCATCTCTACTAAAAATACAAAAAATTAGCCAGGCATGGTGGCGGGTGCCTGTGGTCCCAGCTACTTAGGAGGCTGAGGCAGGAGAATGGCGTGAACCTGGGAGGCGGAGGTTGCAGTGAGCTGAGATTGCGCCACTGCATTCCAGCCTGGGCGACAGAGCGAGACTCCATCTCAAAAAAAAAAAAAAAAGAAAGAAAAAAGAAAGAAAGAAAAAGCTGTCCTCCTAGAGAGGCTGGTAGAGAGGGCAGAGAGGAAACCTGCTCCCACAGTTAAGGGAGGGAGGGCCAGGTGCAGTGGCTCATGATCGAGATCATCCTGGCCAACATGGTGAAACCCCGTCTCTACTAAAAATACAAAAATTAGCTGGGCGTGGTGGCCTGTGCCTGTAATCTCAGCTACTCGGGAGGCCGAGGCAGGAGAATTGCTTGAACCAGGGAGTAGCAGGGAGTAGGAGGTTGCAGTTAGCCGAGATCGCACCACTGCACTCCAGCCTGGCAATGAAGCGAGACTCCATCTCAAAAAAAAAATAAAAGGGAGGGAGACAGTGAGAACTCCCAAGAACTACCTTGTAATGGAGCTACTCATGATTACACAATGTCCTGAAAGTCGTAAAATGTATGGCTGCTTCCATCTGAGCACACCTCCCACACAGCTGGCACTTGGCTAAGCCTTTAATTTACTTTTTCTCTTTGAAGATAGGAGACTAAGGTGGTCAAGGGCTCAAACTACAGTCAGAGAACCGGCTAAGGCTCCAGTATGGCAGGAATTGTGCGGCCTTGGGCAAGTTTCTCGGCCTCTCTGAGCTCAAGTTTCTTCATCTCCTGTTCTTACCCTAAACCCCACAGTATTAATCACACTGTCCCCTGGCTCCACCTTCACTGCCTGGACTCACAGGGAGGAGGCAGGAGGTCAACGGGGTGGTTGGCCAGGCAGCATTGTTCCAGGTAGAAGCCCCCTGGCCAGGGATGGGTCCTGGAGGATGCAGGATTCTAGACTGGCCTGAGGCCACCTCCCAACCCCTTGAACAAATGAAGAAAAAGAGCCCCTGAGTGAGAAGCAGAACTGGGATGGATCACAGGGCTCAGGACTCCTGGTCCAGTGCTCCCTCTACAGCAGCACCCTCAGGGAGTCTGTGTGTTTCAGGTACAGACACCAGGAGACCAGAGAGTTTTCCCCTCGTGGCTCTACCACCAGAATATCCAGAATGAGTAAACCCATAGAAACAGAAAGGAGATTGGTGGCTGCCAGGCTAGGGAAGGAGGGAATGGGAAGTAAATGCTTAATGGGTACAGGGTTTCCTTTCGGAGTGATAATGTTTGAAACTAGAAGTGGCAGTTGCACACATCGTGAATACGTACTAAATGCCACTGAGTTGTTCACTTTTTTTGTTTTTTGTTTGTTTGTTTGTTTTTTTGAGACAGAGTCTTGCTCTGTCACCAGGCTGGAGTGCAGTGGCACAATCTTGGCTCACTGCAACCTCTGCCGCCTGGGTTCAAGTAATTCTCCTGCCTCAGCCTCCTGAGTAGCTGGGACTACAGGCGCACGCCACCACACCTGGCTAATTTTTTGTATTTTTAGTAGAGACAGGGTTTCACCACATTGGCCAGGATGATCTCCATCCCCCGACCTCGCGGTCCACCCGCGTCTGCCTCCCAAAGTGCTGGGATTACAGACCTGAGCCACTGAGCCCAGCATTTTTTTTTTTTTTTTTTTTTTTTGAGTCAAGGTCTCGCTGTCACCCAGGATGGAGTGCAGTGACGCAATCATGGCTCACTGCATCCTTGGCCTTCTGGGTTTAAGCAATCCTTCCACCTCAGCTTCCTGAGTAGCTGGGACTACAGATGTGCACCAACACACCTGAATGTTTTGTTTGGTTGTTTTTTTTTTGGTAGAGACAGGGTCTCACCATGTTGCGCAGGCTGGTCTCGAACTCGGGCTCAAGCAATCTTCCCACCTGGGCCTCTCAAAGTACTGGGATTACAGGTGTGAGCCACCATGCCCTGGCCTTGTTCATTTTTTTTCTTTTCTTTTTTTTTTTGAAAAGGAGTCTCGCTCTGTCGCCCAGGCTAGAGTACAATGGTGCGATCTCGGCTCACTGCAACCTCCGCCTCCTGGGTTCAAGTGATTCTCCTGCCTCAGCCTCCTGAGTAGCTGGGATTACAGGCGCACGCCACCACGCCCGGCTAATTTTTGTATTTTTAGTAGAGACGGGGTTTCACCATGTTCATCAGGCTGGTCTCAAACTACTGACCTCATGATCTGCTCACTTTGGCCTCTCAAAGTGCTGGGATTACAGGCATGAGCCAGCGTGCCCGACTTAACTTTTATATTTTTTAGTAGAGATGGGGTTTCACCCTGTTGGCCAGGCTGGTCTCGAACTCCTGACCTCAGGTAATCTGCCCACCTCAGCCTCCCAAAGTGCTGGGATTACAGGCATGAGCCACCCACGCCCAGCCTTTGTTCACTTTTAAAGGGGTGATTTTGTGGCATGTAAATTTCACTTCAAGAATGAAAAATAGGCCGGGTGTGGTGGCTCACACCTGTAATCCTGGCACTTTGGGAGGCCAAGATGGACAGATCACCTGAGATCAGGAGTTTTTTGTTTGTTTGTTTGTTTGTTTGAGACGGAGTCTGGCTCTGTCGCCCAGGCTGGAGTGCAGTGGCGCGATCTCGGCTCACTGCAAGCTCCGCCTCCCGGGTTCATGCCATTCTCCTGCCTCAGCCTCCCGTGTAGCTGGGACTACAGGCGCCCGCCAGCACACCCGTTTTTTTTTTTTTTTTTGTATTTTTAGTAGAGACAGTGTTTCACAGTGTTAGCCAGGATGGTCTCGATCTCCTGACCTTGTGATCCGCCCGCCTCTGCCTCCCAAAGTGCTGGGATTACAGGCGTGAGCCACCGCGCCAGGCCAGGAGTTTTTGAGACCAGCCTGGCCAACAGGGTGAAACTCTGTCTCTACTAAAAATACAAAAATTAGCTGGGCATGGTGGTGGGCACCTGTAATCCCAGCTACTTGGGAGGCTGAGGCAGGAGACTTCCTTGAACCTGGGAAGTGGAGGTTGCAGTGAGCTGAGATTGGGCCATTGCACTCCAGCCTGGGCAACAAGAGTGAAACTGCATCTCAAAAACCAAAACAACAAACAAAAAAAGAATGAAAAATAGGCTGGGTGCGGTGGCTCATGCCTATAATTCCGGCACTTTGGGAGGCTGAGATGAGCAGATCACCTGAGGTCAGGAGTTTTTGAGACCAGCCTGGCCAACAGGGTGTAAACCCGTCTCTACTAAAAATACAAAAATAAGCTGGGTGTCGTGGCAGGCGCCCGTAATCCCAGCTACTCGGGAGGCTGAGGCAGGAGAATTGCTTGAACCTGAGGGCGCAGAGGTTGCAGTGAGCTGAGATCGCACCACTGCACTCCAGCCTGAGCAACAGTGAGACTCTGTCTCAAAAAAAATAAAGAAAGAAAAAATAAAAAGAATGGTACCAGTAGCTAAGAGTGGACAAGTGCTAAAGAGGTAGGGGAGGTAACAGGAGGGGCTGAGGGCTGGGAGAGGGGAAGACTTGGCAGAAACAGGTAAGGTTGAGGTGGTGGAAAGGTTTGAGGGAAGGTCCCAGGCTGCAGGTGAAGGTAGTCTGGAGGAAGCTGACTTTGATCCCTTGGCCAGCAGGGGAGAAGCAGAAGGAGCGGGATTCAGGGAAGGCCCTTGCAGCCTCTGGGCTGTTTGCTTCCTCTCTGACTGGAAGGTCCTGGTTAGGGGGTAGGGCCTGCATCCTTTGAGCTGTTTCACTTTCAAAGTGGCATCACAGGTGGATGGTTCTTTTAAAAACCCTGGCACCAATGGAATGAAATGGAACACGTAGGCAGCAGGAAGATTCGCCGCCACCCACACCAGGGAAGTGAGGCTGGCACTGGGCTGCATGTGTGCCACCTCCAGGCAGCCAGGAGACTCCCCAGGGCAGAGAGGGCCTGCCCAGCACCCATGGCAGCTTCAGCACTTGCAGAGGGCAGCACCCCCTGGGGCCTGGGGGTGGGGGAAGGGATTGGGTGAGTACCATGGGCTCCTTTGTCAGACCCAGGAAGGAGAGTGGGGGCAGCTACCGGAAGTAGGGGGATGAGAAGCTCCCTCCGGAATGTATGCCCCCATCTCCCCTCCCCTCTCCTCCCCTCCCCTCCCCTCTCCTCCCCTCTCCTCCCCTCCCCACATGCACAGCCCCTGCACATGCTCAGTGTGCCCATGAATTGGGTTGGTTGGGGGAGGGCACTGACTGGCACCCCCACTTAAAGGGCCAGTGCCACACTTGCCTGTTCCCAACAAGGGCAATGGGACCTGGCCACCTTTCCCCCCAATACCGTTACTTCCTTTTGGACCCCCTCCCCCACTCCCTGGCAGCTTCCTCCTGCCCCACCCCACCAATCTCTGCCCACCCCTCTCCCTCATTCCCTGACCCTATTGCAGGCAGGGTCTGTCCACTGGGCACAGAAGTTTCCACCTGGGGTCGGGCAGTTCCTGCCGGGGAAGAAAGAGGGATCCTAAGACAGGCTGGGCAGGGGTGGTGGGAGGCTTCAACAATCACTCCGGTGAAACATATGTTCTCTGTGCTTCCCTCCCCCGGCCCAGTTGACCAAGAGGGTCCCAGAAAGCACAGGGTGTGAGGGCAACTCTGGAAAGGCCCAGGGAGGCTGTGTCCAAGCCCAACTTCCCCAGCTAGGGCGTGTGATGGGGGGGGTGGGGGTGTCTTGTAAATTGGAGCTTCCACCATTGCAGTAGGCGGAGTGGAGGCCCAGGCTTCAAGACCAAGCAGCAGGTGTGGGAACAACTGGAAGCAGCAAAGGGGGCGGGGCACCGAGGGACCCAGGCCCGGCTCCCACCCACAGCTGAGCCGGTTCTCTCCAGTGCTAAGCCCCAGCTCTGGCCCCAGGACGATCTCCTCCCTGAACACCCCTTACCCAGGAATAAGGGAGCCAGACGGGGGGAGGGGCGGACAGGGAGCCTTTTCATGGACCCCTCCCATTTGGGTTCAGGCCCTCCCACACTCCCTGCTAGCATCCTCTCCTTTGTTCTCTTCTTGCCCCACCCACCCTCCAGCGGAGTGAGGTGGGGGTACAGGAATTAACCCACCGAGGTGCTGCCCTATTTGCGCCCTTCAGCCTTTTATGTGTAAGGGGGATGTTGGAGGAGCAGCTAGCAGCTTTCCTGCCTCCAGGCTCCTCAGCTTCTGGGCCCAGAAGGGCCAAACTCTTCACCTGCCCCTCCCTGGCATGACCAGCCCACAATGCACCCCCAGTACTCTCACCCACACCCCTCCCCTGACACTCCAGCAGCCCTCTGGAATCTTCTCTCACCTCCTAGACACACACACACACACAGAGGCACCTCCGGGTAAACAACCTTTGTCCACCTTTGTCCCGGGCCTCGTCTCTCCCTCGGGCTCCATGCTGAGGAATGCAGCTGGGAGGCTGCCAGCAAATGCCAAGGGGCCTCTGGGTCCCAGGCTAGCACCCCACCGCACCCCACAGGGGCAGGCAGGCCTCCAGAGGCTCTCCTGGAATCCAAAAAGCCACTTCCTCGCTAAGCCTCTGGTTTCCCGTCTGCAAAGTGGGGATGGTCATTCCTGCTGCCCTTCTTGACTGAGCCGTCTGAGGACCCAGGGTTCCAGAGGCAGGTCTCCCAGATGGGATTTTGCTTTCTCTTGAAACCCATGCGTTCCTAGAATCTGTTCCCTGTTTCATTGTAGGAGGCTCTGGCCAGGCCTGGGTGTGGCAGTATAGAAATGAAAATTGTCCTGGCAACACACAAGATTTCATCAACATTTCCATCCCCAACAGCTCCTGGGCCGAGCCTCATCTTGCCCAACGTGGCCTGTCAAGATGAGGGCCTGGAAGAGAAGCCAGACTGGGCAGCCAGGCCTCTGCCCCTCCCCTTGCCTGGTGGCACAGCCAGCACTGGCTCACTGGTGAGTTGACTAATTTCCTCCGCCACCACTAGTTGTCCATGTTCATTGCTGCCTGACACCCAACACCAGCCTGCAAGGGCACCAGGAGGGGATGGAAGAGACAGGGTGTCTGGGGAAGGGTGGCTCTGAGTGTGAGGGGGTGGGTGAGCTTGTCTCAGAGCCTGACGCTGGCTGGTGGTATCTGCTGGCTGGTGGTATCTGCGTTACCCAGGCTGACCCAGCTCTCTCTGATGCAGACAGGCGAGGGCCTCACACACTTGAGAGAGAATTCACACCCACATGATGAGGCTGAGAGAAGCAGGACGCACAGACACATGGCAGGCACCAGGACAGCCAGGCTGCTCTGCTCTGCTCTGCTGGGGATCCATGTGCTGTTCCCCTCTGTCTCTTGACTTTATTTTCTACCAGGAGAGCGCCTCCCTTAGTACCCTTGGGAGGTAAGGGACAAACACAAACACGTGATGACTAACCTCAGGCCCAACCCCCTGCAGAGAGGGTCAGGGTTGGGGGCTGTCAAGAACAAGGAGGCACAAGGCACCCAGAACCCGTCTAGTCCAGCCTTTAAACTGTGGGGAGAATACAGGGAGCTCAGGAGCAAACTCTGAAGGAACCCCTGGGCCTGGGTCTTCTCCGAAAACCCCTGTTCTCTCCTTCAGGGAAAGCTCACAGCTCCTCACAGCGATCTGGTATCTTGAGCGTCAGTTTCTGGCCGAAACTGGGGGCTCCTGACTGAACTCCCTCCCACCTAGAAAACCTTCTGTGCAGTCTGATTGCTCCAACACCCACAGAGCAGGATTCAGGTATCCCGGACACCTTGGGAGGTCCCCATCCAGAGGTCTGCTGTCCTGCCAGGCTTGGGGCAGCAGGGACTGGGACCCCACTCAGACCTCTCTGGGGCAAATGTTTTGGTTCTCACAACAGCCCTAGTGAAATCAATCCTAGACACTCCCATTTGGTCCCACCAAGGCCATTTAATTTCTCTGTAAAGGGTAAGATGACACAAAGGAGCCAACTATGGAAACAGTGAGGTGGGAGTCTGAACCGATTTAGCTGTTCTCAGGTGGCACAGGGTGTTGACGGTGGTTTTCATCTGCCACCTGCCTCCTTGAGACCCAGCTGGCCTGAGTGTGCACGAAATGGGACCTTCTCCTTGGGTCCACCAGGCTGGGAGGCACCCCTAGGTACCCGGCCCCTCATCACAGCGGCAGCCCTCTCGGTTCCACATCTGGTTCTCCTGACGAAGCCGCTGGTTTTCGGTCCGGAGCCTCTCGACCTCGGCAGCCAGCTCCTCCACCTGGCGGCAGGACTGCTGGCCGGTGCACGCCTGCAGCTGCTGCAGCCTCCTAGTCTCCTCCTCGGCCTGCGACAGCCGCTTCTCCAGCTCCAGGTAGTCTCGCACCAGCTCCTGCTTGCTGCGGCCCTGCAGGCTCTCGGTGTGGAAGCGCTCGTAAATCTCAGAGAAGTCCTTCCGCTGGAACTCACCGTGCGCTCGGCCCCGCCCATCACCGTCCCCGGCCTCACTCTCCCCACTGGAACCTGGGTGGGAGATCCCATGGGGCACATCCAAGTTGGGCTCCTCCGGGTCTCTGTCATTCATCAGGAACTGGGTGGTGTTGTAGGGGGCCACGGGCTGACCTTTGGCGAACATCTCCTCGCGGACCCGGGAGGCCCTCTGGCTCTGCCTCTCATCCCGCTGTTGTTTCTCAGCCCAGCTCAGCTCCAGGTAGGGTCGCCAGTGCCTTTTGCGCTTCGACGGCCGCCGACGGTGTTTCTTCCGGGCCAGCACAGCCTCCGCTGAGCAGCCCCCTGGGCTCTGGGTCCGGGGACTCCTACTGTTCCAGCCCAGGCCACCGACAGCCCCAGCAAGATCTTCATCCTCTGAGTGGCTCTCCATCCGCGGTGTCAGGGGCAGGGAACCACCAGAGTCATGAGGCTCAGGGGGTGTTTGGGGGCTCCCCGGGGCACCAGAGGTCTAAAGAGAGGGAGGAGGAAGAAGGATGGATCAGACAGCCTGTCCTTGGAGGTGGGACCCTTCCCTCTCTACCCAGCCTGAAGCCAACCTTCCCACACTCAGCTAACTTGGTCACTCTTAGCCCCTCAACCTGTTTCAACCATTTGTTTACAAAGCGACCTGTCTACTCTCTGTCCCCCAACCTTCCCCAAGTAAACTCATGGTGAGAGCAGGAATTTTGCCTGTATGTTTCACTCTGTAATTTCAATGCCTAGAATAATACCTGGCACTGAGTAGGAGTTCCATAAATACTGTCCAAATGAGTAAAGTAGGAGAAGAAGAAAACTGGGATAGAAGATGGATCTTGATGCATTTGCTTGATCAGAAGCCCAAATGGCACCGGCTCTCCCCTCTTCCCAGAAAACCTGACTTTCAAACACAGCTGGCTTCATGGGCAGGTGACCTGTGAAGTCCCACAGAGGCCCCACGCCTGGCTTCATGCTGTCCTTGTCTTAAACATATTATTCAAAAAAAAACCCTTATTTTTATTTTATTTCATTTTTTGAGACGGAGTCTTGCTCTGTCACCCAGGCTGGAGTGCAGTGGCGCAATCTTGGCTCACTGTAACCTCTGCCTCCGGAATTCTCCAGCCTCAGCCTCCTGGGTAGCTGGGATCACAGGCACGTGCCACCACGCTTGGCTAATTTTTTGCATTTTTAGTAGAGACAGGGTTTCACCATGTTGGCCAGCCTAGTCTCAAACTCCTGACCTCAGGTGATCCACCCGCCTCAGCCTCCCAAAGTGCTGAGATTATAGGTGTGAGCCACCGCGCAAGGCCTACAATAAGTTTTTTTAGGCTCAGCATGGTGGCTCAGGCCTGTAAAGCCAGCACTTTGGGAGGCCGAGGTAGGCGGATCACCTGAGGTCAGGAGTTTGAGACCTCACTGCAACCTCTGCCTCCCGGGTTCAAGCGATTCTCCTGCCTCAGCCTCTTGAGTAGCTGGGACTACAGGCGTGCACCACCATGCCAGGCTAATTTTTGTATTTTTAGTACAGATGGGGTTTCACCGTGTTGGCCAGGCTGGTCTGGAACTCCTGACCTCAAGTAATCTGCCCACCTCGGCCTCCCAAAGTGCTGGGATTATAGGCATGAGCCACTGCACCTGGGCTTTTTTTTTTTTTTTTTTTTTTTGAGGTGGAGTCTCGCTCTTTCGCCCAGGCTGGAGTGCAGTGGCCTGACCTCGGCTCACTGCAACCTCCACCTCCCAGGTTCAAGCGATTCTCCTGCCTCAGCCTCCGGAGTAGCTGGGATCACAGGCGCCCACTACCATGCCCAGCTAATTTTTTGTGTTTTTAGTAGAGATGGGGTTTCACCATGTTGGCCAGGCTGGTCTCAAACTCCTGACATCAAGTGATCCACCCGCCTCGGCCTCCCAAAGTACTGGGATTACAGGCGTGAGCCACTACCGCCAGCCACCTTTTTTCATCTTTTAGAGCTTAGTTCCAATGTCACTTCCTCAGGGAGCCCCTCCTTGACCACCCTACCTAAAGTAGACTCCCCCATCTCCCCTCCCTAGTGATTCTATCACGTCACACAGTTAGCACATAGCATTTAGCATATGGCCATTTAACATCTGTCTTCCTCATGTGAGAACGCATCTTGTCTGTCTGTCCAAGTCACCACTATATTCCTATGCACAGCACAAGGGCAGTGCTCAGTAAGTATCTGTTAAGTGGACTAAAGCTTATAGGATCGGGAGATCCAAAAGATATTGGGAAATAAGACTTACGGCCGGGTGTAGTGGTTCATGCTAGTAATCCCAGCACTTTGGGAGGCCAAGGAGGGTGGATTGCTCAAGCCCAGGAGTTCAAGACCAGCCTGGGCAACATGGCAAAACCCTATCTCTAT
This sequence comes from Hylobates moloch, assembly GCF_009828535.3. NCBI lineage: Eukaryota > Metazoa > Chordata > Mammalia > Primates > Hylobatidae > Hylobates > Hylobates moloch. The sequence goes on along the minus strand of NW_026652285.1, from coordinate 28,790,759 downwards.
CAAAAATTACAAAAAATTAGCCAGGCATGGTGGTGAGCACCTGAAATCCCAGCTACTTGGGAGGCTGAAGTGGGAGGATCACTTGAGCCCAGAAGGTTGAGGCTGCAGTGAGCTGTGATCGTGCCACTGCACTGCAGCCTGAGTGACAGAGCTGGAGTCTCAAAAAAAAAAAAAAAAGACTCCCCTTCTCTATCCTTCTGGCATAAAGAAGAGGCAGCGGGCCGGGCACAGTGGCTCATGCCTGTAATCCCAGCACTTTGGGAGGCCAAGGCTGGTATATCACCTGAGTTTAGGAGTTTGAGACCAGCCTGGCTGGTCTCTACTAAAAATACAAAAAAATTGGCCGGGCATGGTGGCCCGCACCTGTAATCTCAGCCACTCGGGAGGCTGAGGTAGGACAATCGCTTGAACCTGGGAGGCGGAGGTTGCAGTGAGGCGAGATCACGCCACTGCACTCCAGCCTGGGTAACAGAGTGAGACTCTGTCTCAAAAAATAAAATAAAAAAATTAAATTAAACAATAAAATAAAATAAAATGATGGAACATATTTATTCCAGGCAGAAGTTGGTAGTTGGTATCACTCTCCAATATGAATGGCAGGAAAGAGATCCTCTCCAAGGAGAGGGAGGGTCAGCCTCCAGTCTGCAGTGAGAGAGTTCCAGAACTTATCTAAGAGGTAGAAAGGCTGTCAAAAGAGTGTGTTCGGGGCATCTGTTTATCTCTGTTGTGGGAAGGGTGGGAGTACTGGGTGTGGGAGATGGGAAATGAATTGCTCTAAGTTTGTGGTTTGGGCAATTTCTAATAATAACCACTACCACTGGTATGTTGTTGAATAATATGCAACGCAGTCCAGAGACATGTGAGCATGGTCCATGCACACAGGGTGTGTACTGAGGAATGTGGTGTATGCGCGGCCCTTAAGAGCCAGGCATATGTCATGTATGTTTTGCAGACCCTGAAGAGAATTTCAGGGAAAAGGAGGTATGTCAGGGTGTGTATGTGTGTGGGATGTGTATATATGTGGAGTTTGTTGTGATACTTCACCTGCAGGGAAATCACCAAATATAAGCAATAGCCCTTGTCTCCACCAGTGGCTTGGGCCAAATGAGACAGAGCTGTTGCCCCACCTGGGACAGGCAAGGCCACTGGGACGCCAAGGCATGGTGGCTTGTTGGTGTGCACAGTCACATGCTCCCAGCCCTCAGTAGAAGTGCCCTGTTGATCCTCCACCCTCACCCAAGCGAGCCTAGCCCCCTAGCCCTACCTGCTGCCTCCCTCCTGAAGACTTGGCCCTCTACCACCATGACCACTACTGTAGATAAGTTGTGTGACCTGGCTGAACATTGTAGCCCTGACACGTCATGAATTCCGAATTCAGTCAAGCCAGAAAACATGGAATAGGCTAGGCAGGGTGGGTCAGAAGCTCTCTAACCCCTGTCCTAAGCCCCCTGCTTATCTATAGGGAGTCATGGACTAAGGAAGAATGGGTAAGGGCAGGTAGTGAGAGAACACGGGCTGAACAAGCATGGGTTCTTGTTGCCGGGTTGGGAAGTGCCATCCTCTGAGGGCCTGATATGATCTTTCTCTCTCCTCTTTCGTGGGTTATATCCTACCCCCTACCTCCATTCCAAATTATTATTATTTTTGAGAAAGTCTGACTTTGTCACCCAGGCTGGAGTGCAGTGGCATGATCTCAGCTCAGTGCAACCTCTGCCTCCTGGGTTCAAGTGATTATCATGCCTCAGCCTCCCAAGCAGCTGGGATTACAGGCATGCACCACCACGCCGGGCTAATTTCAGGTTTTTTTTTTTTTTTTTTTTGAGACGGAGTCTCCCTCTGTTGCCCAGGCTGGAGTGCAGGGGCATGAGCTCAGCTCACTGCAACCTGCGCCTCCCAGTTTCAAGCGATTCTCCTGCCTCAGCCTCCCAACTAGCTGGGATTATAGAAATGTGCCACCACGCCTGGCTAATTTTGTATTTTTAGTAGAGATAGGGTTTCTCCATGTTGGTCAGGCTGGTCTCGAACTCCTGACCTCGGGTGATCTGCCCACCTCAGCCTCCCAAAGTGCTGGGATTAAGGCGTGAGCCACTGCGCCCGGCTTCTAGCCTTTTTTTTTTTTTTTTTGAGAGAGTTTTGCTCTTGTTGCCCACGCTGGAGTGCAATGGCGCAATCTCAGCTCACTGCAACCTCTGCCTCATGGGTTCAAGTGATTCTCCTGCTTCAGCCTCCTGAGTAGCTGGGATTACAGCCGCCTGTCATTACGCCCATCTAATTTTTGTATTTTTAGTAGAGACAGAGTTTCACCATGTTGGCCAGGCTGGTCTTGAACTCTTGACCTCAAGTGATCCACCCACCTCAGCCTCCAAAAGTGCTAGGATTACAGGTGTGAGCCACTGCGCCTGGCCTGTTTTTGTTTTTGTATCTTTTTTGAGATGGAATGTCACTCTGTCGCCCAAGCTAAAGTGCAGTGGTGTGATCTCAGCTCACTGCAACCTCTGCATCCTGGGTTCAAGTGATTCTCGTGCATCAGCCTCTTGAGTAGCTGGTATTACAGGCATGTGCCACCATGCCCAGCTAATTTTTGTATTTTTAGTAGAGATGAGGTTTCACCATGTTGACCAGGCTGGTCTTGAACTCCTGGTCTCAAGTGAATTGCCTGCCTGGGTCCATTCCAAATTATGACCCAAAAACTCTTCTTCCTGCTTCAGACTTGGTTCTTAGCCTGGACAAAATGTAAACGTTCAACCCAGTCCCTCCATGCCGTCTTTGGACTTGAGGTCAAGGCAATGTTCTGTTGTCAGAAGGCCCTAGGTTTAAACCCTGGGTCTGTTGCTTGTAGACAGCATGATTCTGGAACAGGTATTTCAGGTCTCAGAACCTTAGCTTCTAGGAATTGGAAATAATTCCTACCTGAAAGTGTTACTAAGATTTTTTGTTTGTTTGTTTGTTTTTGTTTTTTTTTTTTTGAGACGGAGTCTCGCTCTGATGCCCAGGCTGGAGTGCAACTGTGAGATCTTGGCTCACTGCAACCTCCACTCCCTGGGTTCAAGCGATTCTCCTGCCTCAACCTCCGAAGTAGCTGGGATTACAGGCATGCGCCACCACTACGCTAGGCTAATTTTGCATTTTCAGTACAGACAGGGTTTTGCCATGTTGGTCAGGCTGGTCTCGAACTCCTGACCTCAGGTGATCCACCCACCTAGGCCTCCTAAAGTGCTGGGATTACAGGTGTGAGCCACCACACCCGGCCAGTTACTAAGATTTCATAAGCTAGCACAGACTGGGATTCCGGCCTATTGCCTAGTACATAGTACGGACTCGTCAAAATACTGGTTTTCCAAATCTGCCAACACATCTGAGACAAGAAGTTTGGATCTCAGCTGTGGGACCCATGCTCGGGGTACTCGGGTGGGCAGGAGGGCAGGGACTTACCTTGGCCTCCTCCAGGGCCACTGGTGACTCTGCATTACAGGCGGTCTGGTTCGGAGTGGCCATCATCTTCCGTTCCAAATCTTTCAGCAGACGCCTGGAACTAGTGACACACCTGCTTTGAACAACAACAGAAACCTAAATTCTGAAGGAACGTTCTCAGGAATAATCTGGCTGCCCAGTATTGTTTGCCCAGGCGGTGGCAGCCATTTTGTACCCCAGCCCTTCATACCCTTATTCTCAAATGCAGGCCCCGAAGGCTGCCTCCACCGCTGGTTTTCACACCTCCGGCCAGCAAGGGGCCAAATGGGATTCAGGGGCCGTCTTCCCTGTCCTGCTCCTCGGTTCCCTCACCAGGACTCATGTCCTGTACTGTCCTCCTGGAAGTCACCGAGACCCAGGCTGGCAGCCAGGAAGCCAGGTGTAAGTTTTGTTTCCCCAACCACCAAAGGGGAAAAGGAGGACTGCCTGGGGAGGCTGGGAGTGCAGCGGGGCTCCTGCCACCACGGGAGAACATGGAGCAAGCTCAGGAGTCCTTCCCCACTGTCTCCAGGGGCCCCAATCTTGATGCAGCCCTGCACCTCCAACCTTCTCCCCAAGCTGGGCTCCAAAGGCCAGAAGCACAGCTGGGACCTGGGCCAGCCTAGTGCTGAGGCCTTTTCCTCTAAGGTCCTGGCCTGCCTCCCTCCTTCCTCTCAGAAAGGGAAACACGGGAAAGGGGAAAGAGGTCTTTGTGCTACATGCAGCTGGGAGGGAAACCCAACTGGGATAAGGATGGATTTCTTGGAAGAGGGGAGATAGTCATGGAAAGAGGTTTTGCAAAGGTGGAACTGACCTATTCGCTGTCAAGGGCTATGCACACCACTACATCTGTGTGTCTTTCTGTGCGACTGCCTGTCGGTGCAATTCCCAACGCCTGAGCCCTACCTCTTGCTGCAGTTGCAGCAGCTCTGGTCAAGCCGCTCAGGCCACTAAGATGGGGGGAGGAGATAGCCTGAACGCGTGGTGCCTGTTGGGGATTGTAGTTCTTCTAGCCTGGAAAGCGATCCAAGCGCCTGTAACGTCAACAGCCACAACCGAGACTCCAAAACCCATCTACCCTTGCGCGGGGGCAGACGGCCGCCGCGCATCGCTGCCTTCTTCGATTGGTCAAGCCTTCTGCCAATATTCTCGCTTTTGGCAACGATTAGCTGTGAGGAGGCACAACTGGACCCGCCTTCTCCGAACTCAATTAAAGAGTTCATTGATGGCGTTAATCTTTACGGGGCAGAAAATAGATCCGGCTAAGATGGGCGGGGCAGTAGGCGCGGAGGGATCCTTGGCCTTTGAGGAAGGCGACGAGAAGATCGGTGGCCATCGCCGCCATTTTGGGCTGGGAGGAGGCAGCGGAGGGACTCGCTGCGCAGTGAGAGCACCCCGTGGGGGGTGGTCCGGGCGCGGGGAGAGGCCGGGCCGAGTGGGCTGCCTGAAGTGGCGGCGCCGGGAGACGGCGGGAAGTGGGACCGGGAGCCAGGGAGGGTGAAGGGAGTCTCCCCGGCCGATCCCGGTCCTCAAACCGTCCCGGCAGCCCCGCAGCCTCGCCTCTCACAGAGTGCGGGGTTCTTCGGTAATTACCGCGTGTTTCCCGAGACCCCAGCAGGGGAGAGGCTGGTGAAACGGCTCCCCTCTGCCGTCCTTCCACAGGGGCGCGGATCCTGAGGCCGAGCTCTGCCAACTTCCCTCCCCACCCCCATTCGGCCTGGGTATGGCGGCGAGGCCCCGCACAGAGGGACTCCCACTTCGACTGAAGAGGTGGGGGCGACGCCAGATTCCAGAGGCTGGCGCCGCGGGGGAGGGCGGAGGTCGCAGGTCTGGCCACAAGTCGGCGTGGCAGTCAGCTGGAGGCTCCGAGAGCGGAGATCCCAGTGCACCCACCTTACCTCGCTTACACCAAAGCGCCATCTCGCCGCCCGGGGTGCGAAAAACCACGGCCCTCTTAAACTACTGTAGCAACCACTAATTCCCCCGGGACCAGCTAGAGAGGGGCACGTGGAAACCTTCACGAGCCCGGTGCCTGAAGGTCTCTGAGGCTCTTGCCCTCAAGATCTCTCCCATTCAGCCCCGATTCTCCGGACAACCTGACCTAGCATGTCGCCAGCCTCTTGGTGAAAGGCCTAAAGTGTGCTGCCCCACTTCTCTTGAAAGTTTACACCGAAGGGATGAGGTTTTGCCCTTTATAGGGTTGGGGCACAAAGTCGGAGTCGCTGCGACTCCGAAATAGAAATGGAGTTGCCCATTTCGTATGCTTCATCAACATCTGCTTGCATTTTGAAATCCGAGTCTTAACTTTTACAAAACTTTTAGAGAAATGGCTGCCCTCCTAGAGGGAAAAACAACTACAGTAATTCCAATTCCATTGTAATCTTTGTAAGACTACAAAATCTTTCCAGTTTAAAGATTTTTCTCTTCCCACAGACTAAACAAAATCAGAGTATTTTGTGTTCTAGTGGTGTATTGTTACTAGGTAACCTCTATTTTTTGAAATTCCAAGTAATTGAAGGATCACTTTTGTAGATCCTAAATGCTACCAAAATAGAAATTGGAGTTTTTATCTACTTCATATGTGTAGCGTTTAAGAGATGAGGAGACCTGCTTTGAAAGAATAAACTCTTAACCTTACATTATAGCTGTAGCAGCTTCTTAAAGATTAAGTTTGATGTGAAGTTCTTTTATTGAATTGCAGGTTAAACCATCTTATTTCCTACTGCTTGAAATCTAAATCCAGAGAGATTTGTGGCTCAAGGATATCTTCAAATAAAAGTTCTATTGCTAAAATGTCAGTTAAAATTATGCCTAGGTAGGCGCTGAAGTAGGAGAGGCTTTGACGTAGCAGGGTGACTGGCAGTGAATTTTGTGGGTACCTTGTGATGAGTCTCATTATCAGTTACAAATGGTCAAAACATGCCTAAGCCTTCAGCCTTACTAAAAGTTTTCCAGAACTTGGCCTGGCGCGGTGGCTCACGCCTGTAATCCCAGCCCTTTGGGAGGTGGAGGCGGGTGGATCACCTGAGGTCAGGAGTTTGAGACCAACCTGGCCAACATGGTGAAGCTCTTTCTCTACTAAAAATACAAAATCAGCCGGGTGTGGTGGTGCGTGCCTGTAATCCCAGCTACTCAGGAGGCTGAGGCAGGAGAATCGCTTGAACCCGGGGGGGCAGAGTTTGCCATGAGCCTCTCACCGTTGCACTCCAGCCTGGGTGACAGAGTAAGACTCCGTCTCAAATAAAAAAAGGAAAAAAAAAGGTTTTCCAGAACTGAAGTTCTGCTCCTTCTATTAATAACTTTTCTTCAGTTGAAGTGACAACTCCATAGCATTAACTTTTTTCCCTCTGCTCCCCAGATGTCTTACAACTGGATTACAAAATAGAATCATAATGCATTGACTAGGGTCCTCAATCCAAAACTGGAACCACTTACTCCTAACTGAAGCTTCAGTACACTTGATCCCTACTGTGGGTTGATTTTTTGCCTGCATATGACATGTTGGCTCTACACTGATCAAGAGATGTGAGTTTAAAAAGCTAACTAACTTGGTAGGACTTAAATAGTCATAGGAGCAGAAAAGGCTTTTGAAGATGATCTTTGGGGGTCTTCTGTCAAGAATTTAATGGGGGAGGATCCTAGACACCTGGGATTCATCCTCCATTATGAAGTAATCTAGTGAAACTTTTGGATGCTACTGAGTGGCAAATACTGTACCAGCAGCAGAAATTTGTTACTCCTTTGTAAATGAAACTTACTATCCTTAAGATTGACCCACAGGCTTTTCCATTCTTTGCTAAGAAAAATTGGGAATAGGCCGGGCACAGTGGCTCACATCTGTAATCGCAGCACTTTGGGAGGCCAAGGCGGTCAGATCACAAGGTCAAGAGATTGAGACCGTCCTGGCAGACATGGTGAAACCCCATCTCTACTAAAAATACAAAAATTAGCTGAGTGTGGTGGTGTGTGCCTGTAGTCCCAGCTACTTGGGAGGCTGAGGCAGGAGAATTGCTTGAACCCCGGGGGTGGAGGTTGCAGTGAGCCGAGATCACGCCACTGCACTCCAGCCTGGGTGACAGAGCGAGACTCTGTCTCAAAAAAAAAGAAAAGAAAAATTGGGAATAAAACCGGCTTATTAATGGCCTCCTGGTTATCTAAGGAAAACACAGGACTGAAGGACTGAAAATTAGGAACTCCAAGTTCTGTTTCTGTGTGTGCTGCCCTTGACTTGGTTGACTTGGCCAGAGGCCAAATACTGATGATGAGGCCAAACTGGTCATTTTGTTGCTTAGTCTATTGTTCATCTACTGTTCAACCAGACTTTCAACTTCCTCTTCAGCTCTCCCCTCTCGGATGAGTTGCATTATGCTTTTATGACAAATTCTACAAACTCTATGTTCATTTGAAAATGGTATCAGTGCTGTCTCCCTCATAAATGCCTAGAGGAGTAACTAGTCTTAAGTCGCTATGTAAACACCTACTCCCTGTAACTTTGTTATATGAGAACTTCACAACGAATGCTTCAAAGATCATTGGGGCAGTTGGAAAGCCTGCCTTACCAAAGTGTGGCCTTAGTTGTCCATAGCATCACAAAAGAGCCATCTAAGTAGGCTGAATGAGGATCAGTCTCAGGGTGCCCACTGGTTGTGGCTGTGAAGTCCTGGACACTCATTTTGCCTGATGGCCAAATCCTAGGGACCAGTGACTATGTGTGAGTAGGATTCGTTGACAGAGATAGGAGTTTTTTTTTTTTTTTTTTTTTTCCTACTGCCTGTATAATTGCAGAAAAGGAGTGATTCTTTATAGTAATTCCCCCTCTTCGGGATGAAGATGCTTGTTTCTGTTTGGTTTCCACAGTTAATCAATTTTTTTTCTTTTCTTTTGAGATGGAATCTTGCTCTGTCGCCCAGGCTGGAGTGCAGTGGCGCGATTTCGGCCCGCTGCAACCTCCACCTCCCAGGTTCAAGCGATTCTCCTGCCTCAGCCTCCTGGTAGCTGGGATTACAGGCACTTGCCACCATGCCTGGCTAATTTTTGTATTTGTATTTTATTATTATTGTTTTTTGAGATGGAGTTTCGTCTGGTTGCCAAGGCTGGAGCGCAATGGCATGATCTCGGCTCACCACAACCTCCGCCTCCTGGGTTCGAGCTATTCTTCTGCCTCAGCCTCCCGAGGAGCTGGGACTATAGGCATGTGCCACCATGCACGGCTAGTTTTGTATTTTTAGTAGAGACGGGGTTTCTCCATGTTGGTCAGGCTGGTCTTGAACTCCCAACCTCAGGTGATCCTCCCGCCTTGGCCCTCCAAAGTGCTGGGATTACAGTCAATGAGCCACTGTGCCCGGCCTGTATTTGTATTTTCAGTAGAGACGGGGTTTTACCATGTTGGCCAGTCTGGTCTCCAACTCCTGACCTCAGGTGATCTGCCCGCCTCGGCCTCCCAGTGTGCTAGGATTGCAGGCGTGAGCCACCATGCCTGGCCAGTTAATTTTTTATGCTCCTGTGTTTAGACCCCAACATCCTGTTCTTGATCTTTTTTGGCAGAAATTTGGCCAAAGATTGAAACTTTGCCTCCTGGACCATATGTTTTGTTCCAGTTGCAAAGTATGACTTTTATCCTTTGGTCAGCAGTTCCCATGGTGTTTAGGGCCTGAATTTGACATTCTTTTTTTTTTTTTTTCTTTTTGAGATAGAGTCTAGCTCTGTTGCCCAGGCTGGAGTGCAGTGGCATGATCTTGGCTTGCTGCAACCTCTGCCTCCCGGGTTCAAGCAATTCTCCCTGCCTCAGCCTCCCAAGTAGCTGGGATTACAGGTGCCCACCACCGTGCCTGGCTAATTTTTGTAGTATTTGTTTGTTTGTTTGTTTTTGAGACAGAGTCTCACTCTGTCACCAGACTGGAGTGCAATGGCGCAGTCTCGACTCACTGCAACCTCCGCCTCCTGGGTTCAAGCGATTCTCCTGCCTCAGCCTCCCGAGTAGCTGGGACTACAGGTGGGTGCCACCATGCCTAGCTAATTTTTTAATGTATTTTTAGTAGAGACGGAGTTTTACCATATTGGCCAGGATGGTCTCAATCTCTTCACCTTGTGAACCGCCCGCCTTGGCCTCCCAAAGTGCTGGGATTACAGGCGTGAGCCACTGTGCCCGGCCAATTTTTGTAGTTTTAGTAGAGACGGGATTTCACCATGTTGGCCAGGCTGGTCTCCAACTCCTGACCTCAGGTGATCTGCCCACCTCGGCCTCCCAAAGTGCTGGGATTACAGGCGTGAGCCACCGTGCCTGGCAACATTCTCTTTTTTTAAAAAAATAACTTTTTATTTCTAGCCTCAACCATTTACACTTTGTGTGAGAAAGAATAATAAAGTGGAATTGTTATTCCAGTGATGTGCAAATGTGAGAAATAGTACTTCCCCCAAAAAAACAAACCTTGAAACCCCACAAACTCAAGTGTACTTAAGTACTTAATGTTCAAGTACTATTTAACTATAACCAACTTTTCCACCACACTGTTGTGAATATTTGTTGCTAGCTGTTATGGGTATAAGTGATCAAGGGAAGAACTGATGCATTACCTAATGCTTGACTAAATATAGCCAGCCCTTAAGTAGGTAGACTATTTGGTTGTGGGTTTTGTTGTTTAAGTCTGTGGAGTCCCTCTTTGGTTTCTCTAACTTTTGCAGTCATTAGGGCAGAGTGTATTTATTTACATTTCTCCAAGCAAAGTCTTGCTCTGTTGCCCAGGCTAGAATACGGTGGCGGGATCTCGGCTTACTGCAACCTCTGCCTCCCAGGTTCAAGCAATTGTCCTGCCTCGGCCTTCCGAGTAGCTGGGATTACAGATACCTGCCACCATGCCTGGCTAATTTTTGTATTTTTAACAGAGACAGGATTTTGCCATGTTGGCCAGGCTGGTTTCGAACTTTTGACCTCAAGTGATCCATCTGCCTCGGCCTCCCAAAGTGCTGGGATTACAGGCATGAGCCACCGTGCCTGGCCTAAATTTACTTTTTAATAGAGACGAGGCTGGTTATGTTGCCTGTGTTGGTAACTGTGTTGCCTAGGCTGGTCTCAAGTGCCTGAGCTCAAGTGACCCTCCTGCCTTGGCTTCCCAAAGTGTTAGGATTACAGGCATGAAGCCACTGCGCCTGCCCTGTCTAATCTTTATTATGCTTCCCCTTTTTAGAAATACTTAGTCTATTTTTCAGAACTAAACCAGTCTGGAAGTCCCTGGCTCGCTCTCCTAAAACTCTGAAGTCTAAAGGACCCTGTCTCCTGAGGGCTCTAAGAAAAGCTGTCCAGCTAGCTGTGTCAGTTTGAGAAGCAGTTTTTCCTGGTTGAATACCTAGGCCTCAGTAGGAAAAAGGGAACAAACTGAAATTGCTAATTTGTAAGCTTGGTCTTTTAAGCAGCTCAGTTAAAATGCTTGACAGAGGACTTAAGTGAAAGGCTAGAGTGGGCTTGGGGATCATTTATCATCAAAGCCCCCTGTTTAATATAGGTAAATCAGCGGGGTGTGTTGGTATCCACCTTTAGTCCCAGCTACTCAGGAACCTGAGGTGGGAGGATCGCTCAAGCCCAGGAATTTGAGGCTGCAGTGAGATTTTTTTTTTTTGAGACAAAGTCTCGCTCTGTCGCCCAGGCTGGAGTGCAGTGGCACAATCTCAGCTCACTGCAAGCTCCGCCTCCCGGGTTCACGCCATTCTCCTGCCTCAGCCTCTCCGAGTAGCTGGGATTACAGGCGCCCGCCACCACGCCCGGCTAATTTTTTGTATTTTTAGTAGAGACGGGGTTTCACCGTGGTCTCGATCTCCTGAGCTCGTGATCCGCCCGCCTCGGCCTCCAGTGCTGGGATTACAAGGGTGAGCCACCGCGCCCGGCCTGCAGTGAGATATGATAGTGCCACTGCAGTCTAGCTTGGGCAACTTTGGGAGACCCCAGCTTTTTTTTCTTTTTTTTTTTCCCAACTTTTTTTTTTTTTTTTTTTTTTGAGACAGGGTTTCACCATGTTAACCCAGGCTGATCTCAAACTACTGAGCTCAAGCATTCTGCCCACCTCGGCTTTCCAAAGTGCTAGGGTTACAGGTTTGAGTCACCGGGCCTGCTGAAACCCCAATTCTTAAAAAAAAAAACCAAAAACAAAACTTTTTTTTTTCTTGAGACAGAGCCTTATTATGCCGCCTAGGCTGGAGTGCAGTGTGGCGTGATGTTGGCTCACTGCAACCTTTGCCTCCCAGATTCAAGTGATTCTCCTGCCTCAGCCTCCCAAGTAGCTGGGATTACAGGCACCCACCACCATGCCCAGCTAATTTTTGTTTTTTGTTGTTGTTGTTGTTTTTGAGACGGAGTCTCGCTCTGTTGCCCAGGCTGGAGTGCAGTGGTGTGATCTCGGCTCACTGCAAGTTCTGTCTTTCGGGTTCACGCCATTCTCCTACCTCAGCCTCCCGAGTAGCTGGGACTAAAGGCGCCCACCACCACGCCCAGCTAATTTTTTATATTTTTAGTAGAGACGGGGTTTCACCATGTTAGCCAGGATGGTCTCGATCTCCTGACCTCGTGATCCTCCCGCCTTGGCCTCCCAAAGTGCTGGGATTATAGGCGTGAGCCACCGCACCTGGCCAATTTTTGTATTTTTAGTAGAGACAGGGTTTCACCATGTTGGCCAGGCTGGTCTGGAACTCCTGACCTCAGGTGATCTGCCTGCCTTGGCCTCCCAGAGTGCTGGGATTACAGGCGTGAGCTACTGCGCCCGGCCTTTTTTTTTTTTTTTTTTTTTTGAGGCTGAGTTTCACTCTTGTTGCCCAGGCTGGAGCGCAATGGGGTGATCTCGGCTCACTGCAAACTCCGCATCCCGGGTTCAAGTGATTCTCCTGACTCAGCCTCCTGAGTAGCTGGGATTACAGGCATGCGCCATCATGCCCGGCTAATTTGTATTTTGTATTTTTAGTAGAGATGAGGTTTCTGCATATTGGTCAGGCTGGTCTCAACTCCCGACCTCAGGAGATCCACCCACCCCAGCCTCCCAAAGTGCTAGGATTATAGGCATGAACCACCACGCCCAGCCTAAGCTTTTTTTTTTAAATTAAAATATAGGTAACTAATTCTTCTCTCTGCCATGAGAGCAATATGCTAGTTAAATGTTTCAATAGAAAGTGTAGAAATAGGAGGCCAGGGATGGTGGCTCACGCCCATCATCCCAGCACTTTGGGAGGCCGAGGCAGGTGGATCACGAGGTCAGGAGATTGAGATCATCCTGGCTAACACTGTGAAACCCTGTCTGTACTAAAAATACAAAAAAATTAGCCGGGCGTGGTGGCGGGCGCCTGTAGTCCCAGCTACTTGGGAGGCTGAGGCAGGAGAATGGCGTGAACCCGGGAGGCAGAGCTTGCAGTGAGCCGAGATCACACCACCGCACTCCAGCCTGGGCGACAGAGCAAGACTCCATCCCCCCCCCACCAAAAAAGAAAAGAAAGTGTAGGAATAGGCTGGGCTTGGTGGCTCACAACTGTAATTTTGGGAGGCCGAGGAGGGCACATTGCTTGAGCCCAAGAGTTTGAGACCAGCCTGTGCAACAGGGTGAAACCCTGTCTCTCCAAAAAAAAAAAGGAAAAAAAAATAGCCAGGCGTGGTGGCAAGTACCAGCTACTCAGGAGGCTGCGGTGGGAGGATCGCTTTAGCCTGGCAAGTGGAGGTTGCAGTAAGTCCAGATCACGACACTGCATTCCAGCATAGGCAACAGAGCAAGACCCATCTCAAAAAAAAAAAAAAAAAAAAAAAGCCGGCGCGGTGGCTTATGCCTATATTCCCAACACTTTGGGAGGCTGAGACGGGCAGATTACTTGAGGTCAGGAGTTTGAGACCAGCCTGGCAACCATGGCGAGACCCCCTCTCTACTAAAAATATAAAAATTAGCCAGGCGCAGTGGCGTGCACCTGTAATCCCGGCTACTTGGGAGGCTGAGGCAGGAGAGTCGCTTGAACCCAGGAGGCTGAGTTTGCAGTGAGCCGAAATCACGCTACTGCATTCCAGCCTGGCGACAGAGTGAGACTCCGTCTCAAAAAAAAAAAAAAGTATAGAAAGTGTTAATACAAAACTGAAATTTTGAATAAACCTCATCATTGTGAGATATAAATGCAAAAAAAAGGTAAAATGCTAGTGCCTTTGAAAGTAAAATTCAGACATACTTGCATAGCTTGAAGTAAATTGATGTATGAGAGTTACTTATAATTAGATATTTGTGTATATATATATATATATATATATTTTTTTTTTGAGACAGTTTCGCTCTTCTTGCCTAGGCTGGAGTGCAGTGGCACGATCTCCTCTCACTGCAACCTCCACCTCCCGGGTTCAAACGATCCTCCTGCCTCAGCCTCCCAAGTAGCTAGGATTACAGGCATTCGCCACCACACCCGTCTAATTTTTGTATTTTTAGTAGAGACGGGGTTTCTGTATGTTGGTCAGGCTGGTCTCTAACTCCCGACCTCAGGTGATCTGCCCACCTCAGCCTCCCAAAGTGCTGGGATTACAGGCATGAGCCACTGTGCCCAGACTAGATATTTGTATATTTGAAGACTGGACTGAATTTGTCTTCTAAAACATGCTTTTTCTGATGATAAATGCATTTATAGTCTTTCCAAGATTCATTTTGTAAATATCCTTTTTCTAATAGTAGGAGAAATGAGATTTTCATAGGTGAAAATCTATGAAAGAGGGTCTCGGCCGGGCACGGTGGCTCATGCCTGTAATCCCAGCACTTTGGGAGGCCGAGGCGGGCAGATCACCTGAGGTCAGGAGTTCCAGACCACCCTGACCAACATGGAGAAACCACGTCTCTACTAAGAATACAAAATTAGCCAGGCGTGGTGGCACATGCCTGTAATCCCAGCTACTAGGGAGGCTAAGGCAGGAGAATCGCTTGAACCTGGGAGGCGGAGGTTGCAGTGAGCCAAGACTGCGCCATTGCACTCCAGCCTGGGCAACAAGAGCGAAACTCCGTCTCAAAAAAAAAAAAGAAAAAAGGGTCTAATGTCAGAGATAATCACTGCTGCATCCTACAGTTCAGTCAAAATGAGGCTTCAGCTCTGCACTGTAAAGCCAGAGGGCACTGTTGCTGCCTTTCCAAGCAGCTGTTTTTCTGGGGCTGCTGCATGACGTCATAGCAGAAGAAAAAAACACGAAGAAAACTATTGCAAAATAAATGTTTAATTTTTAGACCAAAGAAAAACTCAATCATACATTGTCTCCAGTGGACCATATGTGCCAGAACAGGACCAACTCAGTCCAGCTTTGAAGGCCCTGATTCAGTCCTACTGGTGTAATCTCCCTTGATTTATTGATTTATGTATGCTTTTTATGCAATACAAGGTGCATTTTACTCTTGAAGTCCCTATCACTTCCACCATTGCCATTTAACTGCAAAAGCATGCTTCCTGATGGGTTTTCTTCCCCCTTCCCCGCAGAAGTTCTGAACCTTCAAGGAGTTTGACAATCTTATGAATCTCTTGAACCTTCTCCCCAGAAAAATGTACATACAAGTCTACAAATAATTTCATGGGGTTCATGGACCCCAAGGCCCACAATGGTTTCTAAGGCCCCAAATTAAGGAACCTCTGTGCTAGTGATTTGAGCAACGCAATTGCCCTCAGAAAACACTGACAGGGCAGGTGAAGGACTGGGTTAACCAAAGTGACAGGAGGGAATAATCTCATAATTTCTATTTTTATTTTGGGGCAAAATTTAGTTCTCAGGGCCTCCCTACATTTAAGAGCAGAACTACTCAAGAACCTAAGCAGCTATCAGCATAGTTTAAGCGATTTAGAATAGGGCTGTGCAAGAGAATGTACAGGGTTCCTCATTCAGCTGAGGACCTCATTTAGCTCCTTAACTGGAAGCTTTACATTTGATCTGCAGTGAGGGGCCATTTCTAATTTTAGTTTGACCCACATGGAAAGGTGGATAGCTTTTTTTTTTTTTTTTTTTTGTATAGAGAGCACGTAGAATTGGACAATTAGGGTAAGTCCTTGGAATCCCCCAAACAGCCATTTCCTTTATAAATCCAGTATTTCTTACCTCTGAATGTCTTAAAGAGCTGCCTCACAAATTAATCTAACCATTGCTTGCACTAAGAAGTTTGCCAAGAGCCTCTTCCAGGCATCCAGGAACTTCTTCCAGCCTTATTGGGGGGAAGGAAGAGATTACTGAAAACCAACTTGTAGGAATGAAATGAGGCTGTCAATTGTCTAACCTAACAAACTGCCAAATTAGGTTTACATTTTTTGTTATTAGACTTTTGAATGGCCGAGGCAGAGTTAAATTTAAAATTTTGGATCGTAGCCACTTTCCACTCGCCTAAACACTCAATACCGGTTTGTTTATTTTTCCAGCATCAAGAAAGAAAACCAAGGCACTAGAAAGCAAGCACACTTAAGTATTGAAGATAATTACATCTTAAATTTTGCCTGAACTGTATATTGTAGCATACTTAAACCCATTCAAGGAAAAAATTGGCAAATTGAAAATTCTCCCACTAAAGATAGATATTTTTGCAAACTGACAAATTTGATTTCGGTACTCCTCCCCAAAAATGCAATCACATAAAATAAATCAATACTATTTTGAATTAGCTCTAGAAATCACACTGAAACTATGTTACATTTACAAATATTAAATTTATTATAACTAAAATGAATTTAATTGTCCTCAGATTTGGCCACCTTATAGCTCCGTTTAAGGAGGGGATTTGTTAAAAACAAAAATGCATTGTAACTTGGTCAAATTACTTTCACATTAAAGAAAAAAACTTCTAGAAAGGAAAACAGGAAAAGCAACTCTTCAGTTTCACATAATTAAAAGAACAGGAGAAAGCACGCAAGCTACATATAGCTAAATTTACGAAACCAAAGCCAGGGGGATTTCTCTTCTGATTATGTGTCATAAAAAGGTCCACTGTCTTATATACACATGTATATAATGTTACATTCCATCACTGTAAAAAGTCCCCTTTGCCCCCTCCCCCAAAAAGTTTCAGTCTAGTCTCCAAACTTGGAAAGCGGCGCTCGCTCCTGCTGCCGGTGCAGTTCGTTCTCGGTCAGCAGCTGGAGGTTCTCTGCGCGCAGCCGGTCCAGCTCCAGCTCTAGCTCCCGCACACGCGCGTCGTCGCCACCCAGCCGCTTGCTCTCCAGCCGCAGCCGGTTGTTCTCGTCCTCCATGCGCGAGAGGCACTTCTCCAGTTCCAGGTACTCCTTGATGAGCTCCTGCTTGCTCATGTTCTGCAGGCTCTCCGTGTGGTACCGCTCGTACGTCTCCGAGAAGTCCCGCTGCAGAAACTCGCTGCCGTCCCCTCCCATCCCATCGCTGCCCCCATCCTCCTCACCCCCTTCTTCCATGAAGTCGTCATCGCTGGTGTCGTCGGATTTGGCGGCGGCCCGCTTGGAGTACAGGCCGGTTTTGAGATCCGGCTCCTCCTGGTCGTGATCATCCATGAGGAACTGCGTGGTGTTATAGGGCGCGACCGGCTGGCCCTTGGCGAACATCTCGGCTCGGATCCTTGAAGCTCGAAGGCTCTGTTTCTCGTCGAACTTTTTCTTCTCCTCCCAGCTCAGCTTGTAGTACGGTTTCCAATGCCGCTTCTTCTTGGACGGGCGTCTCCTATGTTTTTTCTTCCCCAGCTGTCTCTGCTGCTGTCCCCACTCCTCTTCTCCCCCTGCGGCAGGAGCCCCCAACTTACTGGCCTCGGAGTCATGACAAGGCTGGGCGAGCAGCTCGGCCTCGGGCGTCGGTTCCACTTCTGCCGGCGGCGGGAAGTCGCCGCCAGCGGACGAGTCGTCCCCATTCTGGCCCTTCTCGCCCTCTCTCAGGCAGCTAGATTCTGGACAGGCCTGGGTCTGCAAGGGAGGTGGTTGGGACTCCAGGCTCCCTTCCCCCTCCGGCCCTGGACGGCCACCCAACTGGGGGAACGCTCTCGATTGCCACCTACTGTCCTCCTCGGGCACCCGCTCCTCCGCGCCTGGGGGGCGCTCAGGGTTCAGCTCTTCCTGGACAGCAGCAGCACCTGTACAGTTGCTAGTTTGAGGCTGGTGTTGATATTCTGACAAGAATGGCTCGGCCATGGCTAGTAGAGTCCTCGAAGTTTAAGAAATTTTGGCTAGTAAGTCCTTAAGGAAAAAAATGGGTTTTTCTTAAAAAAAAAAAAGAAAAGAAAAACACAGTCCAACAGAGTCCTCTTCAGTTTGTAATTCCTGCAGTGACGCCTTTAGCTAGTCCTATCAGCAAACTCCAATTGCAATCTGGGGAGCTCAAGTCAGTAAAGGGTTAAGCGCCCACAGTGCGGCCAGCTAGCGGGTCCAAGGGGGTGCAGCGGCAGGAACAGTACGTAATGTGCGGAGGTGGGCCTCAAACCTCCAAGCGGAGCACCCCAATAAAGGAGTTGGTGAGCAAGGTGATGAGGGTAAGTCCAGTGCGTGAAACCCAGCCCCGAAGGGGTTAAAACTACCGATGACGCTGCCTCCGAGGGGCCAGATCCACAAAGGGTTAAATCCCCTGCCGCAGAGCCCACAAGGGGTTAAAGTCCCGGCGCCACCTCCTCCCACTTCCACGGGTGTCGCTTCCACCCAAGCTCCCAGTTCCCTAGGCCCGGCCGAAGCCTCAGCAGAGGACAGACAAACTCATCTCCCCTTTGGCTCGATGCTCTGCTCTGCTCAGTTCTCCTCCGCCTCCTCCTCTTTTTCTCCCTCCCTCCTCCCCCTTCCCACAGCTCCTCTTCCGCCTCCTCCCCCGACTTTCCCTCCCAACCTGCCTCTCCACCTGCCAACTTCCAACTGCTGTCTCCCAGCCCTCTGCGCCCCTTTTATATAGAAGCTTGTTCGCCCCGCCCATGCGCATGCGTAACGGAGTTCCCTTTGCGGGGCGCCGGGAGTCGTAGTTCTTATCTTTTGGGCCCGCCGTCCTCGCGCGCCGTGCGACGTAGCCAATCCCAGAACGCGTAGGGGGCGTCTCCCTGGCCACCACCTTCCATCGCTTAGCCCTCGCTAAAGAAACGCGACCGGCCATTGGTGAAAAATCACACGACTCGCTGAGGAAGGAGGGCCAATCGCAGAGGAGATGGGGCGGGTTCTGGACCGTACCATTCTGTTTCAGGAATACGAGAAGATTCGATGGCCTATGAGAGTCCACCCAGAATATTTTCACGGAAAGGTGCGTTATAAAGGCTATTATCGTATTCTGTTCTCAGCGGAAGGGTTCCGAAGGTTATGAACCTTTATTAACTAACGCAAGAATGGTTTATTCCTAAAAAGTAGTCCCTAAAATGTAAAATAATTAAATCCTATAAAGAGAGACGTCGGCCCACGGCTGCTAACTCGCGATTCTTAAGATTACAGAAACGGCTTCAAGGCGGGTAGTGAGCGCCTGAGACTGACGCTTGCGGAAGGATATCGCGAGCACATTTTGTAAAGAACGAAAAGCGCATGAAGAAGTAAACAAATGAAGAATAAAAAGTGCCGCCTTAAAGGGACAGTGTGACTGCCTTTAGCGCCGCAGGCTCGCACTAGGCCTCGGAAGACGAAAAGGCGGGTTCGAGTCCCGGTGACGCCGACTCCCGGACTGACCTCGGTACCCTTAGCTGAAGGTGGGGGAGTCCCAGCCCCAGCCTGGTCTCAGAAGGCCGCCCCCACCCCAGGGGCCAATGCAAACTGGTGATTCGCGGCCAAGGCTCTTCCCTGGGCCGAGATCGGAAAGCCGGGGCCGAGGGCGGGCGGCGGGGGCGGGGGGGGGGGGGAGGGGGAAGCGGGGGAAGGCCTCGCCCCCACGCCTCAGCTTCTGTCGAAGAAAATGGCTTCCTGGGGCCGATTTGGTCTTTTCACTTCCGACCGAGATCATTTCCTGAGCCGGGACAGAGGAGGTCCGGGCCAGCCATGAGGCTGTTTGTTGGGAAGAGTTCGGAATGATTAATGAGTTGAAATCATCAGCCCTGGCTATCCGAGAGGGAAGCAGGTCTCACCCGCAGAGGCCCTTCCTCATCAGTGGGCTCTGGATAAGACTGGGAGGGAAGCATGGAGGAGGCCTTGCCCCGAAACTTGCGGCAGGGGATTCTGGCGCAGGGCTGGGGGGCCGATTCCCCCCGGGGGCGTAGTTTCTCAGAGAGAAATTCTCCAGACCCAAGCCCCCAGCCCTCCATAAACAGGGACTGAGAGGACCCAGAGAACCTCCATACCAGTCACTGAGGCCTAAAATCTTGGCGCTCTTTCCACTTCTCCCTCGCCACACACCCAGTGACCCTTTCTTCTTATTGCTTCCTTAATAGCATCCCTGACATTCCAGCACGTTTGCACTGTGCACCTTTTACGCACAGAACCATGTGACCTCACCACAGCCTGGCAAGTTAGACACGATAGGAATGAGTGTCTCCATTTTACAGATAAGGCATCTCTAAGACACTGGAAAATAAGTGACTTGTCCAAGGTCACATGACAACCATGGGGCAGTTCTGGCTACAGCGCGGGTCTTTGTGACTCCCCATGCCATTTTTCTTTCTGTCACAAACACAAAACCCCGTTTTTTCTTAAAATCGGGGAAAACTCTGGATTTCGTTCTTTTCATTCCCAACAACTTCAACCTTATTCAGCCCCTATATCATTTGGCAAACAGGAGGGTACAAAGAGGGATGGGATGCCATCCTTGCCTTCAAGTTGCTCATGGACTGTGGAGAGGCCGTCAGACCACAGCCAGCCTAAATGGCAAGTGAGGGAAATCCCGGTGGGAGCTGATGAGCTGAGTGCGTGGGAGCTGGGAATTATGGACAAGTGTCAGGAGCAAGTGACTTCCTGGCTGGCTCTGAAGGATGAAGAGCTTTCAGGCAAAGTGGCACGAAGAGGGGCATTTTAGGATGACCAAGCATCATGTGCCAGGAAAGGGCCAGTCTGGGACCTCGGTGGCTCTGGGCAGTGTGAGATATCGGGGGTGGGGGCCAGTGGTGATGGGCATGGCCAATGTAGATGCCTCTAAGGGGAGCCGCAAGCACGCGGGCCTCTGGGCACCTTCGTTTGTTTTCTCTGGGCTTCCAAGAATTCGGGTCCACCTGAAAAGTTCCCCGCTCCGTGTGGCTTCATCCCTCAGGAGGCTTCCTGAGAGCAAGAACTGCCCCTCAGAGCGCTCCTGGAGGAAAAAGGCATTTTGCAGAGAACTTGGTTATCACAGAGACCTCCAAATTGTTACCCCATCTTCAGACTCCAGAGGATTCTGGGGTACCCCCAGTCAGGACATTTGGAAGGCACTGCTGAGCCCAGCCTCAGTGTCCTGGGCTGGGCTCCATTGTATGGTCTCATGTGTTATACTGGGGGAGAGATGGACTGACGAATAGGTTGTGGAATTCTAGAATTCTGTCAAGGGGCCAGGCAACCTTACTGTTAGCTGGGTTCTAACCCTTTGCCAGGCATTTAACATGCCCCATCACTGGTAAACCCCAGGACTGCCTTATGATGAAGAGATCAACCCTATTTCACAAACAAGGCCACCCAAGCCCAGAGCAGTGAAGAATCTTCCCCAAGGGGGCCAGGCGCGGTGGCTCACGCCTGTAATACCAGCACTTTGGGAGGCCGAGGCGGGCGGATCACGAGGTCAGGAGATCGAGACCATCCTGGCTAACATGGTGAAACCCCGTCTCTACTAAAAATACAAAAAATTAGCCAGGCGTGGTGGCGCCCGCCTGTAGTCCCAGCTACTTCCGGGAGGCTGAGGCAGGAGAATCGCTTGAACCTGGGAGGCGGAGGTTGCAATGAGCCGAGATCGCGCCACTGCACTCCAGCCTGACCAAAGCGAGATTCGGTCTCAAAAAAAAAAAAAAAAAAATCTTGCCCAAGTTCCACAGCTACTGTGCAAGTGGTGGAGCTGGCTTCAGCTCCAGACCTGCATCCCCCACCAAGGTGGCCCTGTTGTTGTCTGTCCTGCTTGCTGCAGTCCAGTCTTATCACAGGGGCTATTCGGCCTGTGCTTGTGACCCTGGGCTGAGCCGTGCAGGTGCAGAGCGCACCGTCTAGCCTCAGGGATGCCTTCCCGGGCTTTGAGAGGACTGACGACTAAAGAGTGACTGTGGCTTCCAGTGGGGCCAATGATGGCCAAGCCTGGGGCGGTGGTCGAGACTAGAGGCTGACAGGGAACTCAGGAGTTTAAGGATCTCAGCCAGGGGCCTTCAGAACTGCCTCTTCCTTACCCAGGGGTAGGAAGGTCCTAGGGGCCAGGTGGTGGCAGCGGCGGGGGACTCCGGTAGGAACCCTGGCCAGTGGACCTGGAGGCGCTGGCACCAGGCGGCGCTCAGAGCGGCCAGTTTCGCCATTGAATACAGGCCGGGCCGAGGCTTGAGCCAAGGCGACCCATGGACGACAGGGCTTGTGCTGACAGAGGGAGGCCAAGGCTTCTGGCCTGCACCCCCGGGAAGGCGATTGCACGCGGGCGCTCGGCCCACCCCGACGGGGGCTTCCAGGCGCGCAGGGCCCTGCTCCCTACTCAGGGCGGGGCGAGGACGAGTCTCTCGCTGGGCCTTGGCCTTCCAGAAAATTCCCTGGAAAGGCCTAGGCCCGGAGGTCAAGGTAGGGCACCGGGAACAGGCAGCTGAGGAGGGGGCAGCGGACATTTCTGGGGCCGGGGTCTCGGAACCTCATCTCTACGCCCGGGGCGCGGAGCTGGAGCAGCCGCCGTCCCCGCCCAGCCGTGCTCCGCTCCTCCCCGCCATCCCCAGCTCGCTCGGACCCCGCGTCCCCGACGGCGCGGCGGGCAGGGCCGCGCCCTCGGCCCTCCGCATTGGCCCCGCCCTCCCAAGGGCGCCACGCTCCCGGCCCGGGCCACCCTTGGTTCCCCTCCCTCTCCCCTCCACACAGAGGCCTGTTTTCCCTTCGCTTGCCCGGGGAGGAGGGAAAATATTCCCCATTCAGAAACACCAACCGCTGGCTTCAGGGCCATCAAGAGGGCATTGGGTGGGGAGCAGGAAAGGGACTTGTGCCTCGCTCGCTCCGGGCCCCGCTCCCCGCTCCCCCCGTAGGGGACCAGACAGCAGAAGATTATGGTTTTCTTTTATTTAGTGAAACATTCGTTTGTAAGTCAATCTTCAATGAAGACGTCCTGAGTGTGTGTGGGGGCCGAGGGGGCCGGCAGGGGAGGAAAGCGAGCAAACTGCGCTCATCCCCCTCCCCCGGGGCCTGCTCACTCCTCCCAACTGGTCCGGGCCTCCTGGCCACCCTCCCGCAGCCTCCCAGCCAATCATTCTTCCAGGCCCCGGCCCAAGTCCCAACTTGCTCAAGAGCTGAACCTCCTCGGGGAGAAGCAGGGCTGGGAAGAGTCAGGTGACCCAGAGAGTGGGGAGGGCAGGGGCTGAGACCCGACAGCCCCGCCCCCGAGTCACGGCCAACCCAGCACCGGGGACGTGTACCACAACTGCAGCCTCCCGGGGAGCCTGGGGTGGTTGCGGGGAGGGAAGGAAGCGTCCCTGCGAAGCTGCAGGGAGGGGTGGGGTCTTATTTGCCCCCCGCGCTGCTTTAGGGGAGGAGGTGCGAAGGCAAACACTGACAGGAGGGGACATTTTGAATGCTGTTCTTCTAAACCCTAGGAAGGCTCAGGGCACAGCAAGATAGTGTCAGTTGGCTGCAGAGACCCCTCCACTGACAGTCACCTCTTTTGGGTCCGAAACATTCGGAAGAGCCACTGGACGACGAAGGGCCACAGGAGGAAGAAGAGCAGCGCGCGCCCCGGGAGCCCAAGGGGCCATGGCCGAGCACTGGGCCTGGACTGCGGCCTCTGCAGCCAAGAGGCAGGGAGTGAGAGGCCAGTCTAGGCCTCAGCACAGCCTCCCTAGGAACCTGCTTCCAATTCAGTGGAAGATTGGAAAGACCTTGCCCCTAAGTCTGCACCACTAGAAGGGAAGTGGCCCCCAGGTGGTTCTGACAGGTTGAATGCCAACTCCCTCCCACATCTTCCTCCCCAGGGCAATCCCAGTGTCAAGAGAGGCTGGAGGGGCTGCGGGTAGAGGGAGCAGCTTCCATGCCATCTTCTCTGGGCCACAAAGCAATGACCGTTGGTATGACCTGAAGACCTGTGTTGTTAAGGATGTGCCACATATGTCAAATGAGGACCCTGGGTACCCAGATTTTAGTTTCCGAGTATCATTCTCCACTAAAAAGGAGCCAAGGCTCCTTGGAGAAGTGGCTGATTCCAGGCCTGGGGCAGGGAAGGTGGGAGTGAATGTGGGGCGCCTTGTACCAGGAAAGCAAGGTCGCTTTTAAAGATTCATCAGGTCGTGTTATAAGAACATAAGATCTGGTATGAAAGGGTCTTGAATGGCCAAAGTTGTGACTGTCTGAGCATCACAAAGAATGACTGTGGCAGACCGGGTGGGGTGGCTCACGCCTGTCATCCAGCACTTTGGGAGGCCGAGGCAGGCGGTCACGAGGTCAGGAGTTCAAGACCAGCCTGGCCAAGATGGTGAAACCCCGTCTCTACTAAAAATACAAAAAAAATTAGCCGGGCATGGTGGTGGGCACCTGTAATCCCAGCTACTCGGGAGGCTGAGGCAGAGAATTGCTTGAACCCGGGGAGGCGGAGGTTGCAGTGAGCCGAGATCGCGCCACTACACTCCAGTCTGACCAACAGAATGAGACTACATCTCAAAAAAAAAAAAGAATTACTGTGGCTCCTGGGAATACTGAATCTGTGAAATCCATGAGCCCGCAGTGATACTCAAGAGAAAACTGGAATTTTGTCACCATTTAGGTGGCTTTTAAATTAATTTCTTTCTTTTTCTTTTTCTTTTCTTTCTTTTTTTTTTTTTGAGGAGTCTTGCTCTGTCTCCCAGGCTAGAGTGCAATGGCGTGATCTCGGCTCACTGCAACCTCCGCCTCCTGGCTTCAAGCGATTCTCCTGCCACATCCTCCTGAGTAGCTGGGATTACAGACACCTGCCACCATGCCCAGCTAATTTTTGTATTTTTAGAAGACACGGGGTTTCACCATATTGGTCAGGCTGGTCTCGAACTCCTGACCTCAGGTGATCCACCCACCTCAGCCTCCCAAAGTGCTGGGATTACAGGCGTGAGCCACCGTACCCAGCCTAAATTAATTTCTTACTTTAAAAATAGATAACTAAAGAGAAAGAATGAAGTATTTATCTTGCCTTTCCACTGTATTTCAGGGAAACCCAAGATGATGAGGGAAACAGTACACAAATGATAGTTAATAGATGTTAAAGGAATCATAGCATTTAAAAGTCAGCTTTTTTTTTGGCAATCACTAAATTATTGACTCAGGCATGGATTAGCAATTGTCAAAAACTAGCAAATGGAGTTGATGGGGGACCGGATATTCTCCAACTGCAGGAGGAAAACATGACTTTACGATGGTGGGATCAGACCCCCTTCAACCATGCCAGTGGTCCATGCCAGAGTTACTAATGATGGGGCATCCAGATAGTATGTGTCCTCTGCCATGAAAAAACATCACCTCTGATGTAGTCTGGTCCAAAATGTTGTGTGTTTTTGTGCTTTGTGTTTTTTTTTTTGAGACGGAGTCTTGCTCTGTCGCCCAGGCTGGAGTGCAGTGGCGCGATCTCGGCTCACTGCAAGCTCCGCCTCCCGGGTTCACGCCATTCTCCTGCCTCAGCCTCTCCGAGTAGCTGGGACTACAGGCGCCCGCCACCACGCCCGGCTAATTTTTTATATTTTTTAGTAGAGACGGGGTTTCACCGTGGTCTCGATCTGCTGACCTCGTGATTCGCCCGCCTCGGCCTCCCAAAGTGCTGGGATTACAAGCGTGAGCCACCGCGCCCGGCCATGCTTTGTGTTTTTTTGAGACAAGGTCTCACTCTGTCGCCCAAGCTGGAGTGCAGTGACACCATCATAGTTCACTGCAGCCTCAATCTCCTGGGCTCAAGCGATCCTCCTGCTTCAGTCCACGCCCAGCTAATTTTTAAACATATATTTTGTGGAGACAGGGTCTCACTATGTTACCCAGGTTGGTCTCAAGCTCTTGGGCTCAAGCGATCTGCCTGCCTCAGCCTCCCAAAGTGCTGGGATTACAGGCGTGAGCCACCATGCCCAGCCAAATGTTTAATGTCACTCTAATCTAGTGTTTAGATCTAACCTGCAGTTCGCAGGAAATGTGTATCGAGGAACCACCCATAAGGATGTAATTAGACCCAAAAGGTGGAACATTCTATAGGACACCAGCCCAGACGGGTCAGCGAGTCAATAGCAAGGAGAAGGACTGGGCTAGATTAAAAGAGAATTGAAAGGAGAACAGATGCAATGTGCGGTCCTAGACTGGAAAAACAGAGCAGCTGGAAAAGGCGGTTTCAGGATAACTGGAGAAACTGGCATTTAGATTGGATATTTGATGATATTCAGAAATTAATAATTGTGTGTAATAAAATGTTGTTTAGGCTAGGTAGAATGTTCTTATTTTGAGAGATATGGTTTTTTGTTTGTTTGTTTTTGAGATGGAGTCTTGCTCTGTAGCTCAGGCTGGAGTGCAATGGCACCATCTCAGCTCACTGCAACCTCTGCCTGCCAGTTTCAAGTGATTCTCCTGCCTCAGCCTCCTGAGTAGCTGGGATTACAGGTGCCTGCCACCTCGCCCAGCTAAGTTTTGTACTTTTAGTAGAGACGGGGTTTTGCCATGTTGGCCAGGCTGGTCTGGAACTCCTGACCTCAGGTGATCCGCCTGCCTTAGCCTCCCAAAGTGCTAGGATTACAGGCGTGAGCCACCACGCCCAGCCTATTTTGAGAATATGAACCCAACTCTTTCGGGGTGGAACATCATGATGTTTAGAATCTTTTGCTTTTGTTTTTGTTTTTGAGACAGGATCTTGCTATGTTGCCTAGGCTGGTCTCCAACTCCCAGGCTCAAGAGATCCTCCCTCCTCAGCCTCCCAAAGTGCTGAGATTACAGGTGTGAGCCACCACGCTGGCCTGTAATCTACTTTAAAATCTTCAACATTTAGAAGTAGTAAATGGTAGGAAAAAAAGAGAAGGGGGCCAGGCGTGGTGGCTCACACCTGTAATCCCAGCACTTTGGGAGGCTGAGGCAGGTGGATCACAAAGTCAAGAGATTGATACCATCCTGGGGACCATGGTGAAACCCCATCTCTACTAAAAATACAAAAACTATCTGGGCATGGTGGTGCTGCCTATAGTCCCAGCTACTCCGGAGGCTGAGGCAAGAGAATCACTTGAACCCGGGAGGCAGAGGTTGCAGTGAGCCGAGATCATGCCACTGTACTTCAGCCTGGGCGACAGAGCAAGACTCCGTCTCAAAAACAAAAAACAAAAAGCGAAAAAAAAAAAAAAAAAAAAAAGAAAAGAAAACAGAAAAAAAGAAAAGAAAGAAAGCCCTGTTGAGGGGGAGGGGCAGTGTTGAAAAGTTAGCCATTGGGGATCTGAGGAAACCCTGCCGCTGTGGGCTCACACCTGCTGTGCTGAGTGGGTTAGGGGTCACCCCGGAGATGCCTCACATCTGGGAACCCAGCCTCTCTGCCCCACCACCTCAGGCTTTTCAAGAGCAGAGCCACTCAGAGTTAATGGTGGGCACCAGCTTCGCAGAGAGACAGACTAGGGGCCACTGCCAACTCCATCGCTTAATGTTAATATTAACAGCAATAGTAGCAACAGAACCGACTGGAGAAGGCTTTCTGTGTGGTGGGCACCACGGAAGCACCAACATGCGTGGTTGAATCCTCACAGCAGCTCAGAGAGGCTCTCTCAGGCTGTGTGCCCTCAGGCAAATTAGGCCCTTGGAGCCTTAGTTTCCCTCTCTAAAAGGGAGGTGAAAAGAAACTCTCTCATAGGGCTGTTGTGTGGATTCAGTGGGAAGATGCCCATGAGTGTCTGGCACCCAGTGGGGCTCCAGCAATGGCAGCTGTTATTTAGTTTGCAGGAGCCCAGGATCCCAAGTGTCAGAGGCAAGCAGAGCTAGGAGTTGAGGAGAGGGATGCAAGGGCTGAACCATTTGGGGCAAATCCTAATTCTGGGAATGGAAGTCCTGACTGAGGGGCAATAGGGACCCGCATCCTCAATGCCCAGAGCAGACACATCATGGCCCTTCCCACACGGGATTAGTCCTGAGGCTTAGCTTCTCTCCAGGCAGAGGGAGGGGAGAACGGCAAAGGGCCCCACCCACTCTGCCTTCTGAGTGGAAGCATGTCAGCCCCCTCCACCCTCACCCCCACCTCCTGCCTGCAGCAGGAGCCATGCCATTCTCTGGAGAGAGATGTGGGCAGGTGGAGGTGTGAGGACAAAAACAAAAGTGGCTGGAAGAGGAGCCCAGAATAAAGACCAGATTCTGCCATCATCTTGTCCTATGGGGTGGGGGACTCTACCTGCTCAGGGGGCCGGGGCATGCTCTCCAGGCTGTGCACCCTCGCCTGCACCTCCTGCATGCTCTCCTGTAGTGCTCGAACTGTCCCCAGCAGCCACACGTCCAACTCCTGGGGCCCTGGCGGGCTGCCCCGCAACCCCTCTGCGGAGCACAGACACACAGGGAAGGGGGCTCAGGAGGCAATTCAGCTCCGGGCAGGGTGGGGGCAGGCTGGGGCAAGCCCAGGAAAGTGTAGGAGTGGACCCAATCCCTGTACCAAGTGTAATTCTTGCAAAGTCCATCTATGTAGCTGAGTAATGGGCTGCTGTGGGTTTAATCCCAGCATGGCCGCTTATGACATAGATCAAGTCATTAACTTTTTTTTTTTTTTTTTTCTGAGACAGTCTTGCTCTGTCGCCCAGGCTGGAGTGCAGTGGCACAATGATCTCGGCTCACTGCAACCTCCGCCTCCTGGATTCAAGCAATTCTCCTGCCTCAGCCTCCTGAATAGCTGGGATTATGGGTGCCCACCACACCCGGCTAATATTTGTATTTTTAATAGAGACAGAGTTTCACCATGTTGGCCAGGCTGGTCTCGAACTCCTGACCTCAGGTGATCTGCCTGCCTTGGCCTCCCAAAGTGCTGGGATTACAGGCGTGAGCCATCGTGCCCGGCCAAAGTCATTAACTTCTCTGGGCATCATTTTGTCATCTAAAAATTAGGAGAAGATGTCATTTCCCTCACAGGGCTGCTTGCTCAGAGGAATAAAGGAGATAACTTTTGAAAATGTCCATACAGGACCTGACACACAACAGGAGTTCTAGAAGGGAAGAGGGCAGAACTCATTGTCTTCTGAGATTTCCAAACGGGGGAGTCCAGAGAGTATGGATGACCTCCCGAGGTTGCGCAGCTGTAGGTGGGAGAGCTGGGCTCGGACCCCCATCCTGCTGGCCTTACTCAGCACCTGCAGAGGGTGCAGACTCCTGGGTGCCCTTCGGGGAGAGGAGGGAGGGCGGAGACTTTGCCCATCCAGGCAGGTATCTGGCTGGTTGGCAGCCCCCTTCCTGGACAGAGGCTTCTCGCTCAGCGCCCAGCAATGGACTTTCAACTCTGCCCTAGGAAGGCAGCCAAGAGAAGGCCTAGGGTGCCAGGACCACGGGAAAGAGCAGAAGCGGGTGAGGGGTTGGGCAGGAGCTCACCTTTCTCTGCGGGGGGCACGGGGCTCTTCCTGGGGTCACGCTGTCCTCCAGATGCTGCCCGCTGCTCTGTCAAAACCTGCTGAGATGAGTCAGAGGGCTGAGGGTGGGAGTGGGAGCACAGTGGGGTGGGAAAAGGGGGGAATGGGGACTGGTCTCACCAGCTCAGGCTCCAGCTGCTCCAGGGAATCACAGAAAACCTCGGAGTCCAGGTCCCTGGGTGAATGGGACTCTGTGGAGGGGTTGGTAGAGTTACTGCCCAGAGGGAAGCTGTGGAGGGAGAGCAGGGCTGCGCACTGGGCAGAAGCACCTGTTTAGGAGTCACTAGAGATACGAGGCACTAGAGATAACAACACCTGCAGCACAGATGGGCGCCAGAAGCAAGGCCCTGGAACAGGAATCCTAGACCCCAGTCCCCACCTTTGGGAACACAGGAAGTCTCAGTGTCTGTGGAGGGCACAGCGTGGCATCCAGCCTTCTCCCCTCCAGCCCTCCCCCAGCCTGAGTTTGGCCCACCCCTCCTGCTCAAGCACTAACCTGGGCTTGGGGGTGCCGGTTCCTTGGGGAGGCAGGGAGGCTCTGAAACAGCCCCGACATCTCCATTCACAACCTGCTCTTTCCAACCTGCCAAGACACAGCACCCAGAGGCGGGGCTGGGGAGAGGCTGGCACCTCCCAGGGTGATCAAGCCCCTACTCGGGATGAGCCGTGGATGCTGCCTGAGATCCACCTCTCAGGGGCATGGGGGTCCTAACAGGGATGTCGCCTGGAGCCCTCTGCCCCCAGCCCACCTCAGGCTAGACCTAAGACAGTTCACTCAGCACTTTTGGAACTCCCAGCCGGAGAGTCTGACCTGTGACCCTTCTCAGGAAGGTCTCTGGGGGCCTCGGCATGTCAGGGATCACCTGGTACAGGGGCTCGAAGTAACCAAACATGTCCTCTGCCACCTCACCCAGGGGCACTGTGTCGATCACCTGTAGGGGAGGGGGTCTGTTGGGGATGGAGTGGCCTCCTGTCCCTTCCACCCTGCTCCTGCCCTGTCACACACCTCCACCCTGTGCCCAGTCAGGGGCCAAAGATAGGCAGGGCTGGGGGTAACATGAAGGTGGTGATTCCCATGAGGGGGTCCATGTGTAGGAAACTTGGTGGGGGTCAGAACTGGAAGGGTGAGGCCACCTGGCCAGGAGCCTGGGGACAGAGAACCTGGAGCCCCTACCTTCTGTGCCACCAGTTTCATTTCAGTGATGTAGGCAGACATGGCCTCCTCCCTGCTCATCTTGCCCAGACTGTTCCAGGCGTCCCTGGGGGCACAGGGCTGTGAGAGGGCTGCTTGACAGCTGAGGCTTGTTTGCCCAGCCAGCAGGGAGCTCACCACTTATATCGTCCAATGGGGTCCCAGAACCCGGGCCGGGGGACCAGGCAGGGCCCCATAGTGGCCTGCTTGTAGTAACTGTAGAATCGCAGCATCTCTTCATAGGAGGGGCGGTAAGTACCTGGGCAGAGAGTTGGAAAGCCAGGGCAGAGCATCACTCCCAGCTCCAAGGGGCGGAGGGGCGGGAGAACCCCGCTTGGAAAGGGCAGAGGTGGGGATGGGTCCCACCCAGGGCATCTGGACTGGGGTAGGAAGTGGAGGGAACCCCCAGGACAGCCCAGGCAGGGGCTTGTCTGCAAAAACTGCAGTGATCAGGACCAGTCTTTCTTCAGTCAGACCCCAGGCGTCCTGAATGTGAGTCCAAATGCGAGTCCCTGCAGCCTCACCGTTCTTAGGCAGGTTCTGGATGACGCTCACTGCAGCCTGGAACTGTTTCTGGCAGTCGGGCTCTGGGCTTTCTTTCCCCGTGCCCATGCTGCTGCGAGCCCTGGGGCCCTACTTTTGAGCGACTCTGCAAGAAGCAGCCTTCGTGTGAGGGGGCCTCCAGGGTCCCCCCGGCACCATAAGCCAAGGATTCACTTCCCAGAGGGGCAAACTAAGCTCTTTAGAGGCCCCAGACACCCTGGGAGGTCAGAAGTTGTGGTTGAGGAGCCTCCTTTTCCTACCTCAAGGCAGCGTGGTGGGGTCAGGGTCGCCAGGGCCTCGGTAGGTGGAGAGGCAAGTGGCGAGGGCCTCAGTGCCAGATGTGTGCGTCCCCAAATGAGCCTCCTTTAGGTGCACATCTCCAACTCCTGGACAGGTGGAGAAGCAAGAGAGGAGGAGTCAGGGCGGGGCGAACAGTCTTCCAGCCTGGCCGCCTGCACCTTGGCCCAGCCTGTGCCCCGCGGCGCCCACTGCCAGGACACCTGGGTCCTCTCTCACCACCACCCCGCGGCTTCCTACTGACCCCGGGGTCCAGCAGGGCCGGGATGGCGACGCAGAGCGAGGGGGGAAATTTAGGCCAATGAGAGAGCCTGTTTCACATTCGGCTTACCTACCTCAACCATTCAGCACGGCCCTTTCAAGATCATGCAAATAGTTTCTCAGAGCCTTTCCCAATCAGGCGGGGCTTAATCCAAGGGTCGGACTTCCCAGCCCGGGATGGCCAAGGCGGGCGGCAGCGCCCCCTGGTGCACATAGTGAAAGGTCGTGGCGTCCTAGCGCCCCCTGGTGGAAATCCGCATCTGTTCGCTGATATCCAGGCCTGGCCGATCCGAGGCAACTCACTCAGCTCTCTAGACACTTAGGCACTGGGGATTAAAAAAAGTCATGTCCTGTGGCCAGGTGTTCTGGAGGAGGGACATCACAGCTCAGTTTTGGAAGACGGTCGGGCACGGTGGCTCATGCCTGTAATCCCAGAACTTTGGGAGGCCAAGGCGGGCGGATCACCCGAGGTCAGGAGTTCGAGACCAGCCGGGCCAACATAGTGAAACCCCCTCTCTACTAAAAATACACAAACTAGCCGGGAGTGGTGGCGCGCGCCTGTATTCCCAGCTACACGAGAGGCTGAGGCAGGAGAATCGCTTGAACCCGGGCGGTGGAGATTGCAGTGAGCTGAGATTGCCCCACTGCACTCCAGCCTGGGCGAGAGTGAGACTCCATCTAAAAAAAAAAAAAAAAAAAAAAAAAAAAAAGAGTAAGCAAAATGGAGATCGCAGAATGATGGTTACCAGAGGCTGGGAAGGGTACTGGGGAGCGGGGGAAATGGGTACAAAAATACAGTTAGAATGAATGAGATCCAGTATTTGGTAGCACAATACAACGATTATAGTTACCAATAATTTATTGTATCTTTTTATTTTGTTTATTTAATTTATTTATTTATTTATTTATTTTTGAGACGGAGTCTCGCTCTCTCCCAGGCTGGAGGGCAGTGGTGCGATCTCGGCTCACTGCAAGCTCCGCCTCCCGGGTTCACGCCATTCTCCTGCCTCAGCCTCCCAAGCAACTGGGATTACAGGCGCCCGCCACCACGCCCAGCTAATTTTTTGTATTTTTTAGTAGAGACGGGGTTTCACCGTATTAGCCAGGATGGTCTCGATCTCCTGACCTCGTGATCCACCCGCCTCGGCCTCCCAAAGTGCTGGGATTACAGGCGTGAGCCACCGCGCCCGGCCTATTGTATCTTTTAAAATTAATTATTTTAAAAACAATTTT
Source organism: Hylobates moloch (assembly GCF_009828535.3). Taxonomy (NCBI): domain Eukaryota; kingdom Metazoa; phylum Chordata; class Mammalia; order Primates; family Hylobatidae; genus Hylobates; species Hylobates moloch. The sequence goes on along the minus strand of NW_026652285.1, from coordinate 28,758,215 downwards.
TGTAGAGGCAGAAGTCTCATGTTGCCCAGGCTGATCTTCAATACCTGGCCTCAAGTGATCATCCCACCTCTGCCTCCCGAAGTGCTGGGATTACAGGCGTGAGCCACCGCATCCGGCCAATTTATTGTATATTTCAAAATAACTGGGCGAGACGTGGTGGCTCAGGCCTGTAGTCCCAACACTTTGGGAGGCCAAGGCAAGAGAATTGCTTTGAGGCTGCAGTGAGCTATGATCATGCCACTGCACTCCACCCTTGGCAACCAAGTAGTGAGACCTTGTCTCTAACAAACAAATAAATAAAATAAAAATACAAATAACTAAAAGTGGAATTGGAATGTTCCTAATACAAAGGAATGATAAATGCTTGAGGTCATGGATACCTCAATTACCTTGATTTGATCATTACACATTTTATACCTGTATCAAAACATTACATGCATCTCCACAATTCTCTGCAACTATTAAGTATCCGTAACAATTAAAAGAAATGTAGATTTAGCCTATCCAACAACAACAATAACAGAAGGGTAAACCAGGAGAATAAGGAAGGTTGTTTCTGGAGGAAGGAACGGCAGGATCAAAAGCACAAAGGCGAAGACGATAATCAGGAAGAAAATTCAGGACCCCAGAGTGGCGTAGGGACCCAGGCCAGTGTGCAGAATCTCTGGTCCCGGGAGATCTGAGGATGGGGTAGAGCAGGGCAAGTAGGTGGCAAATCCAGGCCCTGAGCACTAGCCTCTCTGTAGGATGCCACGCCGCTGGCCGCCGCAGAGTGGCGGTGTGCGCCCATCTCTCTGCCGGACCCAGGCCACCGGCTGCAGAAACGCTGCCACCTGGACGTCCCCCACTTCGCGCACGCACTCTGGTGCTTGCATATAAATAGTAAGTGCACACCCGACTCGGCCACCAGAACCTGCACGCGGATGCCCACCCACGGGTTGACGTCGCAGACAACTACACCGCGAGTGCCGGGCTAGGGTGCCGGCCTGTCCAAGCCTCGAACCCAGAACCAGTTGCTGGGGACTCCAGGCTCGGCTCCGCCTCATGCTCCCCAGGTCCGTCCGCTCCGAGACTGTGGCTCTCCGAGGGGGCAGCACCTGGCCTGGCACAGGAAGGTTAATCCTATGACGTCACTGCCAACCTCCCCACCCCCATGCCCATCCCTTCGGGTTCGCGCTGCCTCGCGCGGCTCAGCTCCCGGGGCTCTGCCGTCGCTCCCAGCCCTGCGTCCCGTCCCGGTTCTGGTTCCCTGTTGAGGCCTGTGGCGCGACGGGGACGCGGAAGGGAAGGAGGAGGGGGTCCTGCGTCAGCCTCGAGTCAGGGCCCCCGGGAAGGAGAAGGTGTCTGTGCCAGAGGGCGGTCCTCGTCCCCAGTGCCAGCTCCCACCCCCAGCCCCGCAGCATGGGGGCTCTAGTCACCGTCGCGGCCAAGATCAGAGGCTCGCCCGGACGAAGGGGAGATGGACTCACGAGCAGGGGCGAGCGCTGAGTCTCCGGGGTTCCAGGCCACCGCCTGACCCCGCCCCCTTCCCGCCCTGGCCCCGCCCCCTTCCCGCCCTGGCCCCGCCCCGCCTCGCCTCCTGCTGCCTCCTCCGACTCCCTCCCGCGCCGCTAAGTTTCTTCGCTCGCTGCCTCGCTCAGAGCCGGGGCCGGGCCAGAGCGGCGCCTCGCTGCCCTGTCCCCGCGTGCAGACCCCGGGCCCGGCCCCGGCCCCCCGCCAAGCCATGCTGTGCGGCCGCTGGAGGCGCTGCCGCCGCCCGCCCGAGGAGCCTCCGGTGGCCGCCCAGGTCGCAGCCCAAGTCGCGGCGCCGGTCGCTCTCCCGTCCCCGCCGACTCCCTCCGATGGCGGCACCAAGAGGCCCGGGCTGCGGGCGCTGAAGAAGATGGGTCAGTGACGGGCAGGGGGCGGTGGGGTGGGCGCGGACCGTTCCCAGGGGCCCAGTCTGGGGCGCTCCAGGGAGCAGTTCGTGGACTCCCCAGGCTGCACGGGGCTGGGAGGCTATGGCTAGGGGCGGAGGGCCAGCTCCGTCTAGCCGGGGGTCGCACCTGGGGTCATCCGAGGGTCCCGGGGCGAGCCAGGCGCCCAGGATGTTCTTTGCTTCCCACCAGGGGGCGCTCGCGGGGCGTCTGGAGCGCGAATTCGGGCACGGGGCGCTGGTGGGGTCCCCAGGGAGAGTGGAGCGGGAGAGGGAGGCTTGGGGTGTCCCTCGTCCGGCTCCCCAGCGGTATCTAGGGTCTGCCAGGGTGTCTCGGGGTCTTGGCGGCCCTTAGGAAGGATGCGAGTTTACGGCTGGCCTCCGCAGAAGAGGCTGGCCTCCACAGCAGCCCTCCAACCCGCGGCCCCACAGAGGCGGCCACAGCCACACTGCTGTGGCAGGACTGGTCTAACAGCCTACGTCCGAAAGCCAAGGCTCTCCTCTCAGATTTGGGGAAGTCAGTCGTGGAAAAGGAATGTAACTGTGGCTCATTGGAACATCACAGAGGCAGCTGGCACTGGGTGGGTTACACAGGTGGTGTCTTGCAATCTTCCTCGACTTCCTAGGTAGGAGGTGAATCCTCATTTCACAGGGGAGGAAACGGACTCAGAGACGACAAGGAATTTGCCTGTGACCACACAGCCAACAAAGGGCAAAGTGTGACTGGCACCCCGGTGGTGCCCCACCACGTGGGCCCTGGTACCCTCTCAGAGTCTGGGAAAAGTGGGACCCTCGGAGTAGTGGAGGGCTTGAATGAGAGGGTGTGTGCGAGAGTGTTGTCTGACGTGAAAAGGACCGTGCCACTGAAGTGCTGCGTTGGGCCTGCCACTGGTAGAATAGTCAGTGATGGAGAGGCTAGGTGTGGAACTCCGGAACAGAAGGACAAGGCTGCCAGGGACCCCGTGTAAAACTTGGGGCAGAATTCAGGGGTCCTGATTGCCAGTTTTGCCTTCTTGTTACCTTCACTCATTCCACCTGAGCGCTGACTACGTCTGGGCACTGTGCCTGGCACTCTGGTTACTGAGACATAGGACACCGACTCTACCCTGCCATCCATTCAACTGTGCATGCATTGGACAAGCACTTATGCAGTGCGCATGGTATGGTACTATGGTACAAGCACTTGTGGAGTGCCTATGGTATGCTCCGCCCTGGGGCTCTTGTGTTAGAGAGCTGAGGTTCCAGCAGGGAGATCAGACAGTGAAACAAAAGAACAGGACCTTGGGGGTGGGGGAACAGGGGGCAGCACACGAGGGGCTGGGGAGCCAGCAGGCCCTGGCTGGCCCCAGCTGAGGAAGACGGGAGTGGCAAAGGGGAGAGGCTGGGGGGGGGAGGAGCTCCTCCAGGCCCTCGCTGGAGAGTCATGGACTTTATCTGGAGGGCATCAGGAGCCCCAGAAAGGGCTTGGGCAGGAGTGAGTGTGGAGAGTGGGGGGCAGGTTGGACGAAGGCAGGGGAGAAACAGGGAGACCCAAGGAGGGAGGCTGAGGAGTTAGTTGGGCAAGGGGTGGGGACCAGACTTGGGGGACACCCAGGATGGACCCCAGAACTCCCAGGAGATAGACTGGGCTGGATTCTGTGATTGACGGGTGTCATTCTCTGGGCTAAGAAATGGTGTGGTTTGGGGATGACTGAGCGTAGCCCTGGGAGTCAGCCCCGGCAGGGTCATGGGTGCTGCGGAAGGGCTGAGGGGAGGCCCCGTGTCCGTTGGCTTCTTCATCCCACACGTTTGCTGAGCGCCATTAGTGGGCCAGAGTGCTGTGCCAGGGGCTGGGGCTACAGAGATGAGTAGCACAGAGCTTTGCCCTCAGGGAGTGCACAGTTTAGTGGGCAGAGTCACATGCAGACAAATAACTACAGCTGAGCCCGGGCCTCGGTACTCAACAGCTGAGTAAGGCTGCACGGGAGCTCTGGGCACCTCATCAAGGTGACACTCTTGGGAACTACATAGATATCAGAATGTCATCTAGGCCACCCTCATTCCTCACCACTGCCCTGTCCTGCTGAGTGACTGCAGAGAGAAGAATGTTGAGTCCGAGTCTGTTGGGAATGTCCCTTCCCCAGGCCATAGGGAGCCCAGGGACAGGGTGGAGAAGGAAACCCAGTCTTGGGGCCCAGCCCCTTGGGCCATCACCCAGGTAGCCTCCCCCGCCTCGCTCTGCCCCTGCCATCACCACACCCCTTAGCCTAACAGAGAATAGATTTTATATCAAATCAGGTCAAGGGACTAGGGCAGGGAGTGGCTCAGAGGGGCCTGAGGAAGGAAAAACCTTCTAGGGCCACACTAGGGAGACCCAGATGAGTGGGGAAGGAGGAAGAAAACACCCCCACAGTGAGTGGGAGTCCTTTGTCCCCCCTCCCGTCCCCCGCTCCTGGGCTGGGCTGTGCTGACTTGCAGGGAATCATTGAAGAGAGAGGAGCGCTAGAGCCCAGTGAGCACCCGCCACGCGCGAGGCACTGTGCTGAGCTTGCATCAGACCTGATCCTGCTTAATCCTCAGGCATCCCTGTGCGGGAGGTGCTGTCCTCATGTCACATTATAGACAGGAAGCTCAAGGCAGAGGGGTGAAATCACTGCCCAAGGCCACATGCCTGCCTGCTGCCAGAGCCTAGTTTTCCATGATGGCTCCCAGTGAATACTTTTTGTTGTTGCTGTTGTTGTTAGTTGTTTATGAGACAGGGTCTCATTCTGTCACCCAGGCTGGAGTGCAGTGGCACAGTCACAGCTCACTGCAACCTCAAATTCCTGAGCTCAAGTGATCCTCCCACCTCAGTCTCCCGAGTAGCTGGGACTCAGGAGACTGGGAGACTGGGTACCACCACATCCAGCTAATTTTGTTTCTATTTTTTGTAGAGTTGGGGTCTCACTGTGTTGTCCAGGCTGGTCTTGAACTCCTGGGCTAAAAGGATCCTCCTGCCTTGGATTCCCAAAGTGCCGGGATTACAGGTGTAAGCTACCATTCTGGGCTAGCCTGGTGAATACTAATGAACAATTTTGTCACTGTCCCAGGCACTTTTCGCATATTATCTCATTTAATGCTCACACTAATATGAGGTAGGTGGTACCAGTAGCCTTCTCTTACAGATGAGGAAACTGAGACTCAGAGAGGTTTGGTAACTTGCCTAGGGTTCAAAGCTGGGAAGTAGCTGAGAGAAAATTTGAACCCAAGCAGTGTGGCCCAGAGTCCGTGCTTGTCACACAGCGACTGATAGAGAAGCTGATACCTGCAGGGTGCCTGCTGGCCGCTCCTCTCCCATGGGGGCCCTGCCAGCCCCCCAGGAGCGTCCTCACAGGGCTGCCAAATAAAATACAGAACACCTGGTTACGTTTGGAATTCTGCTAAATGCGGAATTTGGAATGTATTTATACTAAAAAATTATTTTTTATCTGAATTTCATAACGGGTGTCCTGGATTTTATCTGGCAGCCCTGTGTCCCCAGAGCCCTGTGTGTGCCTGTGCCCTGATGCTCCGCCCCTGCCCCCATCCTCCCCATGGGCAGAGGCCTGAGTGGGCAGAATCCTGCCCCCTTGCCTCCCCAGCCTACACACACTACCAAGTGCTCCTGAGCGAGAGGGCTTGGCCCATGGCCTGCCTGGGATGTCTTCCGCAGGGTAAGTGGCACTGCCGTGGGTGACTTGGCAGGTGAGGGTCTTCAGAACAACCCCCAGCCCTGGCAGGTGCCTGGCCTGGGTGGTGGGTAAGCTGGGCGGCCCTCCAGTCTAAGCAGGGGCATGCTAGGTGGGACTAGGGGGCTGGCTCTGCCAGGCCCTGTGGTCCCCGTCACATCTTTCCCTGTCCCCTACCCTGACTTCTGCACCCAACCAGACTTCATGCCTGTTCTGACCCCACAGAAAAGGGTGCTGCCATCCCCCCTTGCTGTGTCCGGCCCAGGGCCAAGGGACGCACCGCCTGCCTTTCCTGACTTTGTTGATTCTCCAAGGAATGTTATGGACTCTGGCGCCGAGCCCCCGCCAGGCTCCGGCCCTGGGTGTGGCAGCCAGCTGGGTCACGGGGGACAGGCTTGGTGCCTGAGGTGTGGAGGCTGCCTGCTGGCTAAAGGATTAGGGTGGGAGGGTCTCTGGGCCCCCTCGCCATTGTGTGTCCTCTCCTAGAATCTCACAGCCCCGGCCACCTGGAAACACTCTTTCTCTACTCCCTGCTGGGCCTTGGCCATGGCTGCTGGCTGTAGCAGTTCCCTGCATGACTCGCATTCCTGTGGAGCCCTGTGTGCACCTCCCGAGTGCGAGCCGCCTGTTTCCCCCTGGCTGGCCCACCTTCCACCCTCTCCACCCATGAACCCTGCACACACACACACACACGCACACACTCACACACATTCACTCACACTCATACACACACACACTGTCTCTCTCACACGCACACACACATGTTCACTCACACTCATACACACACACTGTCTCTCACACACACACACACACTCCCCGCCTATGCACACACCCCGCACACACCCTGCCCTGCATGCCACCCCTCCGGGACACACCTGGACAGAACTCCCACCCTCCCCGCCAGCAGCCCTGGCGCCTGTCTCCACCGCACAGCCTCTGTATCCATCCCTGCCTGGGGGCGACCTGCACTGTCTTCAGCACACAGGGCTTGTCCTCTCTGAGCTCAGTGGTGCACCTGTGAAAAGGGTGGGATTTGGGGCCCCTTCCAGCGCTGACATGAGGTAGTTTCTGGTCCCTGGTCTTGGCTACCCTTACAGAACTGCTCAGGCCCCAGACCATCCACGCCCCAAACCACCCGGGCTGCAGGTGGAAGTTGAGAAACTGGGCCTGCCCTTTCCTCACCACGCCTGACCCCTCTCTGGAGGCTGAGATAAGCGGGCAGCTTGGGAAGGTGTCTGAGCCCCAGCTGACAACGCCGAATTGGGCGGGAGATGCCGCTGTCCTGGTCTGGGGAAGGTACCAGCTGGAGGCCATGAGACTAAGGGGACAGATGGATCAGAACGCATGGGTGCCTCTTCCCACCCAGGGCACTGACTCACTTTCCCAGAGCCCTGCCTCAGTTTCCTTCTTTGTGATCATTTGCTGAGCACGCACTATGGGCCAGGCCTAAACCAGGCTCCATGTGCTTGTGCCTGTTGTGGCCACACACAGCCGTTTGGGGTCAGACTCCCCCAACTTCCACCACGTTTCAGCCCCACCGGGTGCTGACCTGGCTGTCTGCCTCTTTAACAGCATTTTTGAGATATTAATTCACATACCTTATAATTTATCCATTGAAAGTACACAGTGCGGAGCACTTTGGGAGGCAGAGGCTATTGAATCACTTGAGGCCAGGAATTTGAGACCAGCCTGGGCATCATAGTGAGACCCCAACTCTACAAAAAAGTTTAAAAATTATTCAGGCCTGGTAGTGCAAGTCTGTAGTCCCAGCTCCTCGGGAGGCTGAGGTAGGTGGATTGTTTGAGCCCAAGAGTTTGAGGCTGCTGCAGTGAGCCATTATTGTGCCACTGCACCCCAGCCTGGCTACAGAGCAAGACCCTATCTCAGAAAAAAAAAAAAGTATACAATGGTTTCCAGCATATTATATCATTAAACTTTAAAAATTATGGTAAAATAGGCCAGGTGCTGTGGCTCATGCCTGTAATCCTAGCACTTTGGGAAGCTGAGGTGAGTGGATCACTTGAGGTCAGGAGTTCGAGACCAGCCTGGCCAACATGGTGAAATCCCATCTCTACTAAAAATACAACAATTCGCTGGAAATCACTTGAACCCGGGAGGTGGGGGTTGCAGTGAGCTGAGATCGTGCCACTGCACTCCAGCCTGGGCAACAGAACGAGACTCTGTCTAAAAAAAAAAAAGGCTGGGCGCAGTGGCTCATGCCTGTAATCCCAGCACTTTGGGAGGCTGAGGCGGGTGAATCATGAGGTCAGGAGATTGAGTCCATCCTGGCTAACACGGTGAAACCCCGTCTCTACTAAAAAATACAAAAAAAATTAGCCAGGCGTGGTGGCGGGTGCCTGTAGTCCTAGCTACTCAGGAGGCTGAGGCAGGAGAATGGCGTGAACCCAGGAGGCGGAGCTTGCAGTGAGCCGAGTTCGTGCTACTGCACTCCAGCCTGGGCGACAGAGCGAGACTCCATCTCAAAAAAATATATATATATATGGTAAAATATATATAATGAAATTGGCCATTGCAACCATTTTTAAGTGGTTAATTCACTGGCATTAAGTACATTCACACTGTTGTGCAACCATTACTGTTGCCTATTTCCAAAACTTTTTCATCATCCAAACAGAAACTAACCATCAAGCAGTAACTCTCCATTACCTCCCCATTCCAGCCCCTGGTACCCTCCCAGCTACTTTCTGTCTCTATGAACTTGCCGCTCTGGGTACCTCACATGGGTGGAATCACATGGTATTTGTCGTTTGGGGTCTAGCTGCTTTCACTTAGCATGATGTTTTCAAGGTTCATCCATATTGTAGCGTGCATCAGATTTCACTCCTTTACATGGCTAAATACTATTCCATTGTATTGATAAACCATATTTTGCTTATGCATTCATCTGTCTCGTCTGTTTTTTGTTTGTTTTGTTTTGTTTTGTTTTGTTTTTTGAGACAGAGTCTTGCCCTGTCACCCAGGCTGGAGTATAGTGGCACAATCTCAGCTCGCTGCAACCTCTGCCTTCCGGGTTCAAGCATTCTCCTGCCTTAGCCACCCTAGTAGCTGAGATTACAGGCGTGGGCCACCATGCTAGGCTAATGTTTTGTATTTTTTGTAGAGACAGGGTTTCACCATGTTGGTCAGGCTGGTCTCGAACTCCTGACCTCAAATGATCTGCCTGCCTTGGCCTCCAAAGGTGCTGGGATTACAGGCTTATCTGTTGATGAGCACTCAGGTTGTTTCTACCTTTTGGCTCTCGTTTGCCCTCATTTTCACTGCTATTATTTTGTGATTGTCTCCACCCACTCAGTCACTGGCCCAGCAGCTGCAGGATCAAGGCAGAGATGGTTCAAGTAGATACAAACCCCACGGGAACAGTAGGAGGTGGGCGGCTTGTGCACCTGTTCAGAGCAGGTAGGAACAAGGTCAAGGCGACACCTGTGGGTTTGGGCCTGGCAGGACCTATAAATGTCTACTGGGTGGCTAGACGGAGAGCCACGGTCCTTGCAGCATCACTGCCCCGGCCCTGAGCCCTCCCTCTGACCTGTTGGTCCTGCCCTTCCTGCTGGACACCCCAGTCCTCTCACTGCCCCAGGGTTCAGAAGCACGAGCAGTGGGGAAACAGAAGCACCCACCCAGGGACTCAGCACCTGGCCCCCCTGGACTGCACCCTCCTTCTGTTTGGCTTTTCCATTGGGTGTGTGGTTGGGGGGCAGTGCCAGTTTGCGGGGCAGCCTGGAATGTCACCCCTTCCCCCAACAGGTTCCTGGGGAGCTGAGGGTAAGGGGCCAGGAGTAGGGGCCCCCTCCACTGGGAGCCTGCCCAAGTGGGGGCCCAGTCAGGCATTCAGGCTGCCTGTGTTGATGGCCTGTTTGCAGAAGGCTCTGGACAGAGCAGGCCCCGGTGACTCACCCCCATTTCCGGCCTTAGTCACTCACCTCCCCCACACCCATGGGCTTGGCATCAGAGGGCCGGCCTAGGTAGGGGAGGCGGCCGTGGCTGCAGATCCTGCTTGTCATGGCAACGAGCAGTCCCCTTTCCCATGGCCAAGGTGGTGTAGGAGGGTGTGCCTAAGTGGTGGCACTGCAGGCTCCCCCTGACCGTTCTGCCCTCACCCTGTCATTGCTCAGGATGGGACCATTTAGAGGCTACCTGGACCTGGTGGGTGGGGGGGGTCTGGTGAGCCCCTCGGCCTGGCACGTGCCATGTACGCCCAGCTTTTTGTCTGGAAAGAGGAGGGTTCCACTTTCCCCTTCCTGACCAGGGGGCACCGAGTGGGCATTCACTCAGAGGGCCACAGTCTAGACCCTGAGGGACCCTCTGGAGTTGTAAGGGCCACAGGCTGGCCCCAGAGGGGTTATGGCCTCTTAAGGAGGTGGATTTCTCCTCTTGCCTCTGAGACCCTGATTTTCAGCCATGGTTAAAGTGGGTTTTAAAAATACAGATGCCCAGGCCCCATCCCATACCAGCTGGGTGAGATGCCCTGGGCTGTGGTGTCTGCAGCCTCCCCTGGGTAATTCCGATGCACAGCTAAGGTTGACAAACCCTGACCTGCGAGGCCTCTGCCCTGAACTCCAGACAGATGGGGCAGAGCTGGGGGTAGAATTCGCTTAGTCCCCCCATCTGCCCGTCTACCTGTCTGCCCCTTCAGTCAACACTAGCTGGTAGCCTGGCTCTGGGATGAGCACTGCGGTGAGGAGATAAGACCTCATTCTGCCCTCAGATTTAGTATACAGGCGGGTTTTGTGTTTTAAAGTATATAGGCGGGTTTTGTGTTTTATTTTAATTAAAGCAAAAAGTGCTGTTAGTGGTCAGAGAGGGAGAATGCCCACTTGAGGACAAATCAAGGAAGGCTTCCTGGAGGAGGTGATATCTGAACTGGTCCTTCAAGGACTCAGGAGGAAGAGAAGGGAGAAGGATCCTACAAAAGGGTCCAAGAGAGGGTGAGAGGTGATGGTCCAGAGATATAGACTCAATTCCCTAGGTCAGAATTTGCAATTGGGCAAGCCAGGGCCTTGGGGTCGCAAAGCCAAACCCAGTATTAGGGGCTTGTCGAAATAAAGGGAGGAAGAGAGGCCCACTGTCATACTTCTTTTGGCCCACACAGGGGTTATTGGTTTTTGTTTTTTTCAATTTGATTTCGTTGCCAACATTAGAATATGTGGAGGCTTCACACACGCATCTATACTCTGGTTCTCTGGAAACTCTGGGCCCTCATTCACTCCAGGCTGTGCGCCACCTCCAAAGGCCATGGACTCTCCGTTTACCCAGTTCCCACCTCCTCTATTGTCCTCTGGCTCAAAAATCTTTGGTTGTGACTCTCGTTGAGGCATTGTAGAGCAGGGCGTGGCACTATCTGGACTGGGCATCACGTGTTCCAGGGGGCCAGAGCCAGGAAAGGGCCAAACCTCTCCGGGGCACAGTTCGGTCACGCTGCAGAAACCTCTGAATTTTGGATTTTGCAGCAGGTATGATTGTGGTCTCCATTTTATGGATGGAGAACATGAGGCTTAGTGCCAGGTTAGTACCACTGGGGCCATGTATTAAATAACTGGGAAGTGACAGAGTTGAGACTTACTCCCCAGACTTCTGAATTTAGGAGCACTAGAAGAGCCGTGCAGTGCAGGGCCCAAGGACAGAGGCGCTGGACCCCGACCTCCAGAGCCCAAAGTGGCTTCTACCAATATGGAATTCTGACAACTTCCTTAAGCTTCCCTGAGCCTCAGTTTCCTTGTCTGTTAGTACATGAGCAGGGCCTGCACACAGGAGATGCTTTTATTTATTTATTTTTTAGAGACAGAGTCTCACTCTGTTGCCCAAGCTGGAGTGCAGTGGCTGGCGCAATCTTGGCTCACTGCAACCTCCGCCTCCCAGATTCAATTGATTCTCATGCCTCAGCCTCCCATGCCTGGAGATCAACTGGGCAGGGCTGATCCTGGAGTCCTTGGCCTGTGACCCTGGAGCCAGGGTGGCCTCTGCTGTCCTCCTTGTCTTTGGGAAAGCAGAGGCAAGGTGCTTGGGTTACAGCAAGAGAGATCTAGGTTAGATGGTGAGACCTTCCTGATGGCTATGGTTTCACATCAAGGGAAAAAGGCTATTGGTGGCAAATTCTGGACTTGAAGGCTGGAAGCCGTGTGGTAGGAGATAGTGGCAGAAAGGGCAACTTCTTTTTTTTTTTTTTTTTTTGTTAAGACGCAGTCTCACTCTGTTGCTTAGGCTGCAGTGCAGTGGCACCATCTTGGCTCATGGCAACCTCCGCCTCCTGCGTTCAAGCAATTCTCCTGCCTCAGCCTCCCGAGTAGCTGGGATTACAGGCATGTGCCACCACACCTAGCTAATTTTGTATTTTTAGTAGAGGTGGGGTTTCACCATGTTGGCCAGGCTGGTCTCGAACTCGCGACCTCGAGTGATCCACCCACCTGGGCCTCCCAAGTGCTGAGATTACAGGCGTGAGCCACTGCGCCCGGCCAGAAAGGGCAACCTTTAGTGAGGCCTGAGTCCCAGGCATTGTCCGAGGGCAGTTCCACACTGAGGGACTGCAGAGGCCGCTGCTTGGAAGGAAGGAGGGAGATGGGGTACGGGCAGGGGTTAGGGGGCGCTTAGGGCTCCAAAGCTTAAAGCCAAACCCAGTGCAGGAGGCTTCTTACAATCGGGGAGGAGGGGAGTCCTGCGAGAGGCAGGGAAGCTTACTGTGGGGCGAAGGCCTGGGTTTGGAGAGGCTGGAGGAAGGGGCAGCAGGTCCTAGCGGGGTAGGGCAGGGGAGCCTCTGGGCAGGGACGGCCTGACGCCCCAGGTCCTCCCGCCCCGGCAGGCTTGACGGAGGACGAGGACGTGCGCGCCATGCTGCGGGGCTCCCGGCTCCGCAAGATCCGCTCGCGCACGTGGCACAAGGAGCGACTGTACCGGCTGCAGGAGGACGGCCTGAGCGTGTGGTTCCAGCGGCGCATCCCGCGCGCGCCATCGCAGCACATCTGTGAGCGGCCGGGGAGCGCCGGGCGGGCAGGGAGGTGGGGACAGGCCCGGTCCTCCGCCCTGACCCGGCCCTCCTCTCAGTCTTCGTGCAGCACATCGAGGCGGTCCGCGAGGGCCACCAGTCCGAGGGCCTGCGGCGCTTCGGGGGTGCCTTCGCGCCGGCGCGCTGCCTCACCATCGCCTTCAAGGGCCGCCGCAAGAACCTGGACCTGGCGGCGCCCACGGCTGAGGAAGCGCAGCGCTGGGTGCGCGGTCTGACCAAGCTCCGCGCGCGCCTAGACGCCATGAGCCAGCGCGAGCGGCTAGACCAATATCCTGCCGGGGCTGGGACGGAGGGCCCCATCTTTGGAGAGCCCCCACGCCCAGGGGAGGCAGGGCCCCTGTCCTGAGGGCGCACAGTCTGGGTCGGAGCCCTTGGTCTTCGAAACTGAGGGTGGGGACACGCGCCCTGGCTAGGCCCAAGCTCCCACCAGGAGGGGTGGCGCGGCCCCTCCTTCAGGGAGGCCTGAGGCCTTCTGAGGGTGGAGACAGGTAAGCCCCAGGCCTGCGGAGGACTTTGGTAAGCCCCAGTCCTGCGGAGGAGACGCTGCTACCGTGCTCGGGGAGTCCACAAGCCAAGGGGAAAGTATAGCCCCTAAACTGGGGAGCCCCTAGACCCAGGTGGGGGTGACTTACCGGCCAGTTACCTGGGGGCTGGGGGCAGCCTGGCGTGTTGCTGTTATTTCCTGAGCACCCACACCTGGATCCACTCCTATCTGCACCGGGCTGACTCCAACCAGGACAGCAAGATGAGCTTCAAGGAGATCAAGAGCCTGCTGAGAATGGTCAACGTGGACATGAACGACATGTACGCCTACCTCCTCTTCAAGGTGGGCTTCCGCCCTGAACCCCGGCCCCTGGCTCTGCCATCACTCTGACCTCTGCCTGCCCCCAGCCATCTGAGTCATCAGCTCCCCTGCCCTCTCCACCTGCAGCTTTTTTGGAGCGAGCAGCCTTTCCCTGCACAAAGGCAACATCTGGGTTTAGTTAGCCTTTTGCCTCCCCTGAGGCCACTGGGCCAGGAAGGGAGTGGGGTGCCAGGGCCCAGAACTTTCCTCACCCTCAGTTCCTACCCCTCCAAAGTGAGCAGCAAAGCTGTTTTCATTTCCCTGAGTCTGCAGGGCACCTTTTGCACGTGGGGGCACAGGCAGGAGCCAGCCTACAGGCGTGCATGTGCACAGATACACGTGTGCACCCTTCTCCACGCAGACCCTCCACTGTGGCACGTGTTGGCACCTCATGCATGGGAGCACAGGGACACACAGGAGTGGGCTCTGCAGCTATGGCCCAGCTGGAGCCCATGGCAGACCTCTGTGTGCATGTGGACGGTGGGACCCACCTGTGACCCCGAAAGACAGGAGAGCCCATGGCTGCTGGACCCCTGGGCCACAGCTTCACAGGGATGCTCCATGAATTCTCATTGACTTGTTCAATGACCCTGGGTGTGAATATGTGCGTGTCAGGATAGTAACGTGTCCACTTAGGGGAGTGTGAGGGCCCAAGGGCCCTGTCTTGGCCCAGGGTCACCATTTTTCCTTCCACATCTTAATTCTTGGGGTAGGTTATGGTGCAGAGGGGCAGACACTGAACCAGACACACCTTCTTTAAAGTCCAGCCCTGCTGGCCAGGCTCAGTGGCTCACCCCTGTCATCCCAGCACCTTGGTAGTCCTAGGCGGGAGGATTGCTTGAAGCCAGGAGTTTGAGATCAGCTTGGGCAACATAGCAAGACCCCATCTCTACAAAAAATACAAAAATTAGCCAGGTGCAGTGGTGCACACCAGTGGTCCCAGCTGTCCAGCTATTTGGAAGGCTGAGGTGGGAGGATCACTTGAGATCACGCCTTGGAAGCTGCAGTGAGCTATGATCATGCCACTGCGCTCCAGCCTGGGTAACAGAGCAAGACCAAACAAACAAACAAAAAACCTAAAAACAAACCAAAAAATCCTGCCCTGCAATTACCAGCTGTGTGAGCTAGAGTCACAAGTCTTACTCTGTTTTTCCACCTGTGAAATGGGGAACATTGCCTTCTCAGATGTGGTAGATGACAGATGGGTCAAAGGGGCCAGGTTTCCTGGAGCGTCCGCCTCCTCTGAGCTTCTCCTGTTGCTCCCCAGGAGTGTGACCACTCCAACAATGACCGTCTAGAGGGGGCTGAGATCGAGGAGTTCCTGCGGCGGCTGCTGAAGCGGCCGGAGCTGGAGGAGATCTTCCATCAGTACTCGGGCGAGGACCGCGTGCTGAGTGCCCCCGAGCTGCTGGAGTTCCTGGAGGACCAGGGCGAGGAGGGCGCCACACTGGCCCGCGCCCAGCAGCTCATTCAGACCTACGAGCTCAACGAGACAGGTGGGGGGGTGGCACGGCCAGGTCATGGCACCTGACAGAGCTGTGTTCCCAGCTAAGCGGGTTCTGCTGCGGGCTGGCACGGGCACCATCTCGGGCAGGTTACCTCGCCTCCTCCAGACTCAGCTTCCACGTGTGTAAAATGGCACAACAGTGCATCTTCCTCCCAGGGGCTGGTGGAAGGTTAAGTGGCATGACTTACGTGGAGTCTAGTCAGTAGATTGTCTAGCCATTATTCCTAAGTTGAGTGGGCCTTGGGGGCATTGGAAGCTGGACATGGGGGATCCCCATGTGGCCTGATGCCCTCTCCTGCCACCCCTGCAGCCAAGCAGCATGAGCTGATGACACTGGATGGCTTCATGATGTACCTGTTGTCGCCGGAGGGGGCTGCCTTGGACAACACCCACACGTGTGTGTTCCAGGACATGAACCAGCCCCTCGCCCACTACTTCATCTCTTCCTCCCACAACACCTATCTGACCGACTCCCAGATCGGGGGGCCCAGCAGCACCGAGGCCTACGTTAGGTACTGTAGCAGGGGGTGAATGTTTCCGGGAGCCCCACCTGGGGAGAGACATGGGGCTGGCTTCCTGGGGCCTTCCTGGCCCAGCCTGCCTGCTGCCCTGCTCTGTGGCACTCTCACAACACCTTGCCCGTCCACCCATCTGTCCACCCACAGGGCCTTTGCCCAGGGATGCCGCTGCGTAGAGCTGGACTGCTGGGAGGGGCCAGGAGGGGAACCTGTCATCTATCACGGCCATACCCTCACCTCCAAGATTCTCTTCCGGGACGTGGTCCAAGCCGTGCGCGACCATGCCTTCACGGTGAGCCCATGGGATGCCCAGCCCCAGCCCCACAGCCTTCCCAATGACCTCCATCTGCACTCACATGCCAGCTGCCCTCCGTCCTTCCAGAGGAAACCCTTGCCCAGAGAATCATTCATTCACCAAGTGCTGCTGGGATAAGTGGCCAATGGGGTGGCATAAAGCTGGACGAGATGCCACCCTCATATTTGGGAAATATATTCCCTCTCTCATATTTGGGAAATGTCCTAAAAGTCACAGAGTTTCCAGAAGAAAACCTTTGGGGGAGGGAGGGACATTTTAATCATGACTTCCAAAGAATAAATAAGCCGTAAGAGAAGCTCACCAGTGGCATCTGCATAAACACTGCAACTTCAGTCACAGTGTGCAAATCTTCCCATCAGCAAATGATGGGAGGAGAGTTTTCCACATCACTGACATGGTCAATGTCATTCACATGTAAAAAGCATTTATGGGACCAGGTGTGGTTGCTCACACCTGTATTCCCAGCACTCTGGGAGGCTGACATGAGGATCACTTGAGGCCAGGAATTCCAGACCAGCCTGAGCAAATAGCTACATCCTGTCTCAACAAAAATAAAAATTAGCTGAGCATGGGGGCATGTGCCTGTAGGCTGAGTTACTCAGGAGGCTGAGGTGGAAGGATCACTTGAGCCCAGGACTGGAGAACACAGGGAGACTGACTGTGCCACTGCACTTCAGCCTGGGTGATGGAGAGAGACCAAAGCATAAACAACAACAACAACAACAAATCGGCCGGGCTTGTTGGCTCACACCTGTCATCCCAGCACTTTGGGAGGCTGAGGTGGGCAGATCACCTGAGGTTGGGAGTTTGAGACCAGCCTGACCAACATGGTGAAACCCCCATCTCTACTAAAAATACAAAAATTAGCCGAGCATGGTGGCGGGCACCTGTAATCCCAGCTACTCAGGAGGCTGAGGCAGGAGAATCGCCTGAACCCGGGAGATGGAGTTGTAGTGAGCTGAGATTGCACCACTGTACTCCAGCATAGGCGACAGAGCAACACTCCATCTCAAAGAAAAAAGAAAATCATTCCTGCAGCTGCCCTCAGCCTCCCGGACAGTCTGCCGCTTCCCTGGGTTCTCCAGAGCCCTGCCTTTGCCTGCCTGTCCTGAAGGGTCTGGGAGCCAGATGTTGGGAGATACTGGCAGAGGGAGGGGCGTGGCTCTGAGCCGCTGCCCTTCCCCCCACAGCTGTCCCCCTACCCTGTCATCCTATCCCTGGAGAACCACTGCGGGCTGGAGCAGCAGGCTGCCATGGCCCGCCACCTCCGCACCATCCTGGGGGACATGCTGGTGACACAGGCGCTGGACTCCCCAAATCCCGAGGAGCTGCCATCCCCAGAGGTGATGCCCCCCAGCTTCTAGCCTGGGTGAAGGGAGGTCTGGTGGGAGTCCGCCTCCCCGCACTGGTCGTGCCACCTCTTGGCTCAGGACCCCTCACCTCTCGCTGCCTTAACTTTTCTCTGTTCCTCTGTTCATTTGAGGTCTGCCATCCCCTGGTCTTGTCCTTCTGCTGCCCTCTGGCTCCCCATTCTTGACTAGACCCCCCCACGCACACACCCTCTTCTGTAACCTGGCTTTGCCCTGCTGGCCCTGTGTCCCTGCCGGTAGAGTCCTGCAGGCTCTGCCATTCCCACCTGCAAGGCCCCGCTTGACACTTTCTCCACCTGAAAGTCCCTTCTCGGCCTTCCACACTTGCCAAGCGTCACCTGCTTAGAATTCAGCTCGACTTCAGCCGCCTCTTCCTGTGGCCTTATCCACTTCTCCAACTCTCGGGCCCGAAGTGGCCTCCTGCTCTCCCCCACACACCAGAGCGCGTCCTCGGCCCTCTCCAGACATTTATCCTGTCGGGCTCCGTGAGAAAACTCTCCTCCTACTTCCAATCCCCAACATGCAGGCAGGGTTGACTCACCCTCGTGTGTGTGTGAGACGTGATTTTTGTTATTAGTATGAAAATCACACCCATATGGTAAAAGAAAACTGAGCTGTACTAAGGGATGCGATGAACGGTGCTCCCCTCCCTCCACTGACCTGTCCTCTTTCACAAGAAGTAACCATCTCCAACTTTCTTGCGTGTCCTTCGAGAGTTTCCTCACACACATTACCTGTGTACATATGTGTACTGTCTTCTCTTTTAAATGGTACCAAAAAAGGATCGTGTGATTCCAGGTTGTAGCCTCACTTCTTCCACATAAGATCTTTTTTGAAGAGGGCCCCTTCCCTTTCAGTCCTGAGCTGTCACGTGCATTGTAGTGGCTGGTGTGTATATTCTGATGTTGAGGGATCTTATTAAGCATCCCTTCCTGATGGCCTCCTAGGCCATTCTCCACTCTTTCCTATTAGAAACATCACTCATCTCTGTGTTTCCTTTCCTGCCTCCCACCCCTAGCCAGCCCCTCACATGGTGGTGGTTGAATAACTGACTGACCAGCTGCCACAGGGGCGAGAAGGCCTAACCCTTCATCCTCCACGTTGGCCCCCACAGCAGCTAAAGGGCCGGGTCCTGGTGAAGGGAAAGAAGCTGCCTGCTGCTCGGAGCGAGGATGGCCGGGCTCTGTCAGATCGGGAGGAGGAGGAGGAGGATGACGAGGAGGAAGAAGAGGAGGTGGAGGCTGCAGCGCAGAGGCGGCTGGTGAGAGCTCGGATGGGTGGGGTGGGGAAGGGGGGGAAGTGGGAGGATGGGTGTGGGAAGCGGGGGCCAGCTGAGCCCCGCTGAGGCTGGTCTCCTAGGCCAAGCAGATCTCCCCAGAGCTGTCAGCCTTGGCCGTGTACTGCCACGCCACCCGCCTGCGGACCCTGCACCCTGCCCCCAACGCCCCGCAGCCCTGCCAGGTCAGCTCCCTCAGCGAGCGCAAAGCCAAGAAACTCATTCGGGAGGCAGGTAGGAGCTGGGGCACTGGGTGTCTGGGGGCGAGAGGTTGACAGACCTCCTGAAGGGAGTCTGGAAAGGAGTTGAGGGGGCTTTGGGGGTCGGTAAAGAGGTCAAGAGGACCCTAAAGAGGGGCTGGGCTGAGGGAATGAGGGCCCTGCACATGCCAGGGTGGATGGAGGGGAGAGGCACGCTGAGGGCTGCCTGCTGTCTGCCTTCAGAGCCTTGTGGTGGGGCCGGCCATAGAGGGTGATGGGTCAGGCTGGGCTGGGGGCTGGGGGAGCCCAGCAGCTGCTGTGACACTGGGGAGGAATTCCTGGGGCAGGTGATGCTGAGAGGACACATCACCTGGAGGACTAGGAAGCAGCCAGGTGAAGAGGGGGGAGCACTTTCCAGACAAGAGGGACAGGTTGTTGAAGGCCTGGGGGCTTGGCCTGGAGAAGAGTTCCAGGAACCGTGGTGGAGCTGGAGGGCTGTGGGCATTCAATGCACTTGGTTGGAACTTTGTCAGGAGCAGGGAATTGGGGGCTGGGGATTCGGGGCCAGGCTGTGTGGCTGGAGGGGGTCCCTGCAGCCTCCTCAGTGAGCTCCCCTCTCACCCTAGGTCACAAGAGAGTGAGGAGCGGGGGCAGGGCGAGCTGGGGACAGGCTTGGGCTCTGTTCCCTGGAGGTTACAGGCCGGGGCTTTGGGTGAGGGACCCCCGGAGTCTGTCACAGTCTCACCCCAACTCTGCCCCAGGGAACAGCTTCGTCAGGCACAATGCCCGCCAGCTGACCCGCGTGTACCCGCTGGGGCTGCGGATGAACTCAGCCAACTACAGTCCCCAGGAGATGTGGAACTCAGGCTGTCAGCTGGGTAAGTGGGGGGCCACAGGAACGGGAGCAGGCGGGGTGCCACAGTGTGGGGGAGGCCTCAGCAGTGAGGGGCCCACACAGCCTTCCAGACGGTGGAAACACGCATTTTGTTGATTATTTTTAAAGTTGCCAGCAATGTAGGTGGGAAAATCAAATCAGGCTCGTTTGTTCTTGTCAGTGTACAGGTCTCGCATTTTTATGATGGTAGAAATTAAAACCTCCACTCCCATGTCCCCCGGACACACACAACCCCCACACACCTGGCAGTCCCACTAAGTCAACACTGACAAGGGTGTCCTCTGGGGGACGCTGAGCCCCACCAAAGGAGGGCTGTATTGTCTCCTTGGGGTAAGGATGGAAACCCCAGGCTTCCTCAGACCACTGGCTCTGACGCAAGCCTGGCCCTGAGGGTGGGGGCTTTTTCAGCACCTCCCACCCCAGCTTTGAGGGATCCCAGGGCAGAAGTACAGGTGACAGTGGGGGCTGGGTCCATGACCCCCTCCCCTAAAGTCATGGTGGGGGCAGAGCAGCACTAAGCAGACAGTGGGACCCCAGGCCCTTTGTAGAGAGGAATGCAGTCCCCTGAAACTGAGTAGTGAGAACAGGGCCGCTAAGAGCCCCTGCTCTGACCCTGCTGTGTCCACAGTGGCCTTGAACTTCCAGACGCCAGGCTACGAGATGGACCTCAATGCCGGGCGCTTCCTGGTCAATGGGCAGTGTGGCTATGTCCTGAAACCTGCCTGCCTGCGGCAACCTGACTCGACCTTTGACCCTGAGTACCCGGGACCTCCCAGAACCACTCTCAGCATCCAGGTCAGCAGGCTGGAACGGGCCCCAACCTGGGGTCAGACTGGTTCTGGAGAGGCTCTTTGTGAGGTGGAGGAAGGCAAGGGAGGCTGGGGACATGCTGGAAGTGAGGGTGGGGTAAGCTTGAGGCCCATGAGGGGATGGCCAAGGTGGGTGTGGGCCCCAGCCACTCCCTCCCTCACCCCACAGGTGCTGACGGCACAGCAGCTGCCCAAGCTGAATGCCGAGAAGCCACACTCCATTGTGGACCCCCTAGTGCGCGTTGAGATCCATGGGGTGCCCGCAGACTGTGCCCGGCAGGAGACTGACTACGTGCTCAACAATGGTGGGCGGCTGCTGGCAGAAGTGGGGTGGGGGGAGACGGCAGAGAGCTAAGGGTGGTGCAGGGTGGGTCCTGGGGCCCCTGGGCTCTGACTGCCACCCCTGTGCCCTAGGCTTCAACCCCCGCTGGGGGCAGACCCTGCAGTTCCAGCTGCGGGCTCCAGAGCTGGCACTGGTCCGGTTTGTGGTGGAAGATTATGATGCCACCTCCCCCAATGACTTTGTGGGCCAGTTTACACTGCCTCTTAGCAGCCTAAAGCAAGGTTGGTGGAGGCTGGTGGGGATGGAGAGGGATGTGGGTCCAGGCCCTGCAGACCCTGTTCACCTTTGTGCCTCGAATTTCCTGCCCTGAAGCAGGCCCGGGCTGGGCCAGACCCCCAGGGTGCACAGAGGACCTGAGGCCTGGCTGTCCTCCCTACAGGGTACCGCCACATACACCTGCTTTCCAAGGACGGGGCGTCACTGTCACCAGCCACGCTCTTCATCCAAATCCGCATGCAGCGCTCCTGAGGGCCCAGCTCACTTGCCCTGGGGTTTGTGAGTGCCAGTCCACATCCCCTGCAGAGCCCTCTCCTCCTCTGGAGCCAGGTGGTGGGAGTACCAGCCCCCCAGCCCACCCACTTGGCCCACTCAGCCCATTCACCAGGCGCTGGTCTCACCTGGGTGCTGAGGGCTGCCTGGGCCCCTCCTGAAGAATAGAAAGCTGTTCATGTGACTTCAGTGAGCTCCAACCCTGGGGCCCTGAGATGGCCCCAGCTCCTCTTGTCCTCAGCCCACCCCTCATTGTGACTTATGAGGAGCCAAGCCTGTTGCTGCCAGGAGACTTGGGGAGCAGGACACTTGTGGGCCCTCAGTTCCCCTCTGTCCTCCCATGGGCCATCCCAGCCTCCTTCCCCTAGAGGAGCGTAGTCACTCCACTTGGCCCCCACCCAGGGCTTAGCCCCTAAGCCCTCTTTTACCCCAGGCCTTCCTGGACTCCTCCCTCCAGCTCCAGAACCTGAGCTCCCCTTCCCTTCTCAAAGCAAGAAGGGAGCGCTGAGGCATGAAGCCCTGGGGAAACTGACAGTAGGTTTTGGTTTTTATTTTTGAGACAGGGTCTCGCTCTGTCGCCCAGGCTGGAGTGCAATGTTGCAATCACGGCTCACTGCAGCTTTGAACTCCCAGGCTCAAGCGATCCTCCCATCCCAGCCTCCTGAGTAGCTGGGACTACAGGCACAGGCCACCAAACCTGGCTAATTTTTAAATTTAATGTAGAGATGGGGGGTCTCCCTATGTTGCCCAGGCTGGTCTCGAGCTCCTGACCTCAAGTGATCCTCCTGCCCCAGCATTCCAAAGTGCTGGGATTACAGGTGTGAGCCACTGCCCGGCCTGGCCGTAGGTTTGTAACTGTTTCATAGAAGAGCCCTGGAGAAGACAGTAGAATGAGCCTATCTAGTTTAAAAAATAAAGAAGCACGTTTATTTCACCACCGCCACTCCCTGAGCACCTCTATGCTGCCACCCCCACAGGCCTATGAGGAGGGACAGGGCTGGATGAGTTCCTTGGGCCTCTCCCCTCAACAGGGCATGGACTTGTCTAAGACAGCCAGGGGGTGGCAGCAGGAGATGCCACAGCTCTAAATAGCCCGACCCCCTGCTCCTGGCTTAAAGCTGCTGCGAGTATCACAAGACTGTCTGAGGATGCCAATTCACAAGGTCAGCACCTCCCCACAACACACACACACACACACACACACACACACACACAGAGGGGCCTTGAATGAGGAGGGGACAGGAGTCTGAGGGACCCTCGGACTGCCACTCTCCAGGCTTGGCTGGGCTCAAGGCCCCTGTCTGCTCAGTAGGGCAAATCCCAAGGACATGGGCTTCCCTTCCTCCAGCCAGCCAGCCTTTTACACAAAGGCTGGAAACGCTGCTTGGGCCGCCTCTATAGAAATGCTGGGAGAGCGCACTGGACACTAGGCGACAGAATCTGGAGAAAATCCTGCACCCGCCCCTGCCAGCAGGGTGAAATGTGGAGGCCTGGTGTTTTAGGTTCTGCCAGGCAACAGTGCCGGCACTGGACAAGGGCAGAACTTGACATTAGTCCCCAGAGGGTGGCCTGGAACTGGGCTGGGATAGGCCTTGAACTGGCCCCAAGCCCTGCAGAAACCAAAACACAGGGCTGGGGCAGACTCCACCTTCTAGCAACTCCAAGAACTGATGCAGAAAGTGGCAGTGTCCCCCGCTCCTTCATGCTGGGAGTGGTGTTTGGCTCAGGTGAATTTGTGTGTCTGAAAGAGGATCATCAGAATCAAAAGGCCCCAGAAGGAATGGGCCGGGCCAGGCAGCCCAGGCGTCTGGCACTCAGGGCTGTCAGAGGGTCAGGCTGCCAAACTGCAGCCTCAGGATGGGAGGCACGGTGAGGCTAAGTCCAGCTTTAGCAAATGAAGAGCTATTAGCACTGGCCAGCCCCTGCAGAGCCAGGTCTGGCCAGAGGCTGGCTGGGGGGTCTGGGTCAGGTGAGCACCAGACCCAGGGCTGAGTGCCCATCCTGCTTGGCTTCTCTGGTTTCGTATCTGGTACCAAGAGGAAGGGGTGAAGGCTAGGATGAGGGCCCAACACTGAGAAGGATGCCTTGAAAGGGCAAGAGTCTTTTTTTTTATTTGAGACAAAGTCTTGCTCGTCCCCCAGGATGGAGTGCAATGGCGTGATCTCGACTCACTGCAACCTCTGCCTCCCGGGTTCAAGCGATTCTCTTGCCTCAGCCTCTGGAGTAGCTGGGATTACAGGCGCCTGCCACCACACCCAGCTAATTTTTGTATTTTTAGTAGAGACGGGGTTTCACCATGTTGGCCAGGCTGGTCTCGAACTCCTGACCTCAGGTGATCCACCCGCCTTGGCCTCCCAAAGTGCTGGGATTACAGGCGTGAGCCACTGCACCCAGCCAAAAGGGCAAGAGTCTTTAAGGAAGTGAACTGGGAAGCGGAAGCAAGGGAGAAATCACAGGTTTTTTTTTTGAGACGGAGTCTCCCTCTGTCGCCTAGGCTGGAGTGCAGTGGCAAGACCTTGGCTCACTGCAAGCTCCGCCTCCCGGGTTCACGCCATTCTCCTGCCTCAGCCTCCCAAGTAGCTGGGACTACAGGCGCCCACCACCATGCCCAGCTAATTTTTTATATTTTTAGTAGAGACGGGGTTTCACCGTGTTAGCCAGGATGGTCTCGATCTCCTGACCTCGTGATCCACCCGCCTTAGCCTCCCAAAGTGCTGGGATTACAGGCGTGAGCCACTGTGCCCAGCCTGAAATCACAGCCTTTTACCCCGGAGGCCCATGGGTAGAAACAACACATAGGGCTGTGTTCTCTCAGCCCAAAGCTAAGGGCAGGAAAAAAGGCATGGGCCATAGGAGCCTGAGTGACTTGGTTTGGGACAGGAAGGTTGGGGGGCTTTAGAGGGGTCAGGCAGGTCCTGTGTCCTCTCAGCTTCCCTGGAAAAGGGCTTGGAGGCACCAGCTATGGACCTGAAAGGATCAGGGGGTCAGGGAATGGGTAAGTTCCAGAGGATGAGAACAGGCGAAATGGGAAGTCTTAACACAGCTACTGGGGCCCAGCAACTTGCCATGTTAAAATGCACCCCTAGTGACTCAAAGAACCACCCGGCCAGTGGTGCAGAAGGAGAGACGTGGCACCTGGGCACAGTGGAAAGGCACGGGGCCTGCACCTCCACCAGAAGAGCCACTGCTGACCTGGACCAAGGGGGCTGCTCGGTGCCCAGCTAGGGAAGCCTGGGCCGGCTCCTGTGCTGAGGTGCTCAGGTGCTGGCTGAGAGCCCAGCTGCTGCTCTAACTTGGAGTAAACCTGGGTCAATAGCAGCATGTCTCTGGCAGGTGGGAAGGGTCTGACAACACCAAGTTTGCCCTGGAAGAAGGGCAGCCTTAAAGGAAGGCCTTTGGAAGCTGGCCTGGTGCTGTGGGCTTGAGGGCCTTTGTGGCCGAGCCCTGTCGTCCTGGCTCCAGCTTAGGCCCCAGCACTCCATTTCTTCCACTGCCACCTGCTGACCAGGAATACCAGGACAGAAGGTCTTGTTCAGCTGCTTTCTTTATTAGAAACAAGTGAGATGTATTGAGCAGAACAACAATGCATTTGGTATTTCCTCCCTGACCCTGGAAATGGATGCCCCCCCATAGCCCAAAGAAAAGCCAAGACAAAAAGGTGAAGCTCCCCCGTCCCTGTTCCCAGACGTGGCACCTGCCTGCCAGCCAGTCAGTATTTTTTAATTTAATGGAATGAAATTGTCCTAAACAGCCTCCCTAGGTGCAGTCGGCTTCCGGGCCTGCCTTCATTTGCAGCAGAGCAAAACAAGCCTCAGGCCTCCCCTGGTTCTGGGGAAGGTGGGCCAGGCCGTCAGAAGGCTGCCTCACAGGTGGGTAGGCACTGACGGGAGGGACACTCCTGCTCCCTCCCCTAACATCTGGTTCCCCTCCCTCTCCTAGAGCGCAGCTTCATGCAGCTGTCCAAGGCCTTTGGGCCCTTAGGTTGGTTAAATGCTGGTCATCTTTGGGGAAAGAATTCAGGACCACAGGGACTCCCCTAGGCTTCTGAGAGCCAGCAAGTAGGGGGGCGACGGCAGTTAGACGGGAGTTGTGGGGAAGGCCTGACATTTTCCATAAACCTGGTGTTAAAGTAGCTGGGTGTGGGCTGGCCTTCAAATAAGAAGCCTCTTCAGAAATAGGCATGTGTGGGGAAACGAGCCCTATACAGGCCTTGATCCGGAGTGGAGGCCTCCTACTCAGCTCTCTCCCTACACACAGACTGGAGTCCGTGGTCAAATGCAGAGTCAATCCAAAGGCAGGAGGTAAAGGTCGTCTTTGAAACATGGCAGCTGGGAGGACTGGGTGGCAGCGGGTGGGGGCCAGGCCCAGGGAGGCCTTCCAACAGTGGTTGCTCGAGGAGGGTTAGCGTGAAGGCCTCGGGGTCCTTCCTTTGCTTGGTTTGAGCCAGCCATGGCGCCACCACACTGCAGGGCTCCTGTGGGGAGGCCCTGACCCCCGGGCTGGTGCTCTCTGAGCTCTCTGACCTGAAGTCCCAGAAGGGGTTGAATGAAGAACACAGGGACTACTGGAACAAAAATCAGACGAGCAGCAAGCAGCCCCCAAGCCAAACCCTGCACACCTGGGCAGGGTTCTCACTGCGAGATAAAGCAGAGTCCGAGGAGGCAGGCACCCGGTTTCAGTGAGGGAGATGCTGGGGCCTTTGCCAGGAGATCTGTTTCTTCCAGAACAGCCACTGGGGCCTCACCGTTTCCATTCCATGACCTGGGTCAACCGAAACAGAGCTCACTCCAGAGATCCGCACAGCCCAAATCTCAGAGGCAGCTCAAGCTGGGACCTGGCCCAGAACAGATCAAGACTAGGACAGGGAGCCTTTCCAAGTTCCAGGTTCCCCCAAGGTAGGAAAGACTTGGGCACTTTGTTCTTTGATATCCTCAAAGGTCTGGACAGGGTGAGCCACTCTGGGGCTTGAGGCACTGTGCAACTGTTGTCTGTGGGGCTGCAAAGCAAGCCCCTGCCTCTCCAACTCCTCCCACCTGTGGAATGCAGTGCACATCTTGCTAAGAACAGCAGCTTCTTTGGTCTCGGTTTCTTGGAGTCAAGGAGTCAAACGTCAGTCACGATTGCTGGGGCCTGCAATTTGCAGCACAGGAACAACGGGAAAAGGGAGGCCCCTGCAGGCCTCTGATGAAAATCCACCTTAGTGGAGTTGCTGGCTCTAGCAGCAGTCTGCAGAGCGGGCAGCATTCCCACGAGTGGCACGGCCCCCATCCCAAGCATACGATGTCTTCTGGTTTTGGAAACTCTGCAGAATTAGCCTCCAACAAACCACACCAAAACCCACAGCCTGCAACAAGCCCCTGCTGGCCTGCAGAGAGTGGCTTCGGTGAGTGGCACAGGGCTGAGCCTGGCCTCCTGGCTAAGGCTTCACTCCTGTATGAGCGGAGAGGTGACGGCAGCAAGGAAACCCCGCACGCCACATGTCATGCTACCTCCTCCCCACCACTTGCTTCTCTAGAGCAAAAATTACATCCAAGCCTGGAAGGGAGTTCCTGACAATTCCACAGCCCAATTTTGCCCGGTCACTTGGCTGAACACCACTCCAGAATGCCTACATCGACAGCCATGTGACCAGAGGCTTCATTACGTTTTGGGAAACTGGCAGCACTGACAACCATCACTACCACAAAAATCCACAAAACAGCATCAGCGAAAATCAGACTCAGACAATGGAGATGGGAAACCACTTCTGTTGCCAAGTCCAGATCTGCCTCTAATCACTTCTTGCTACCACTTGCAGGCTGTATCTTGGAAAGGGGCAAAACAAGAAATGGCTAATGGGTTGGAAGGCACAGGCCAGGGGCTGGTGGCTGAAGGTGTCTGGGTATTGGCCCCACGCCACTCCTGCCTAGTCACCCCGGGGACATCAGAGTGCTGGCTCTTTGCTCTAAGATGAGCTAAGCAGGGCTTACACTGATATGGTCTCCAAAGGTCCCTGATGCTACAAGGAGGTCCAATGGCCTCTTCAAACTGCGTCATCCCAGGCAGTGGAAAAACAAAATCTCACAGGGGACTCATCCCTATAAGGTTGGCAATAACTGGCTAAGGAGCCCTTTTAAATCAGTTGGCAGTATGACTTCCTACAGGGAGCAGGCCAAGGGGATGGAAGAAGGGACTCAATCAATGAGGTCTGCTTCTGCGGACCGTCCCATTGCTGTGTCTCAGAATGCAGGCAGGTCTGGCCCTGCAGGAAAGTCCCTGCCCAGGGTCAGCCCCAGCCCAGAGCTCCATGTGCCATCCCGTGAGATCTGAGCCTGTTCCATCTTCCCTTCCTGCTCAAAGCCAGTCATCCCAGCTGATTCAGAAGGGGAGCTGGATGAAGTTCTCCAGATCCTCTTTTTCCCCAAGATAAGCCAATGTCTCCTCTGGAGGAAACCATGAACTGTGCCAACGTGTCTGTCTGCCACTGTCCTCGGGTCCTTATTCTGAGGAATGATCTGGATTCAGCTTTTCATTAAAGACCAAACATCCTTGTACATTTGGAACATGAAAGATATTTAAAATATTTATATATATATAATATATATATATACTTTTATTATTCACCCGTTAACTCCATTATATGCCAATCACGAGCTAGTTTTCAGCAGTTACATTCCCTTGATCATGGCTGCATGAGGATGTAATTAACTGGAAAACACGGAGACCAGAGACACGACCGGAGGTGAGGTCACGCAGCCCACGCCATCGCAATACCATTGTCAAGTTCGCTGGCGGTTTGGTAAAGCCGGTTCAGTTCTGCTCCCTTTGCCAGGGATTCTCACGTGTGTGAAAATTGGACCAACAGTGGTGGGGTTCCATTTCCTGGTTCGAATTTTCAGTGGCTTTATCCAGAATTGTACTGGTGACTGGTTATTGTAGCACCAGTCCAACCTAGGAGAGCCAACAGGGAGAGGCAGAGCTGAGTCCACAGTGGCCCAAAGACTCTCCCACACCCCCTATCCCCGAAGTTCCGAGTGACTGGGCCCGGGTCCACCGCCTGTGCTGTGGGAGCAGACTCACACCCAGCCGGCCCCACACTCAATCTCCACACCAGGGTTCACACGTCCATCAGACCTCCCAGGGAAAACTGGCCCACGCTCCAGCTCACCCCCATGTCCCCTGTGGCACTGGGGGAGGAAGGGCTAAGAAAGTGTCATGCCAGAAGAGGGCAGCAGCTCGGGAGAGGAAACCTCCTCAGAGTTCCCCCAGCCCTACCCTCCTGGCAAACCATGGGCAACTCAACTTCCACGGTTCCCTCAAGTGGGAAGGCCTCACTGGAGATGACCTTGTGCTCCTGTGTGGCTCTGTCCCGTGCCATCCTCACACCAGTTGCTGACCAGTTGCTGGTCTGGCCAGCAGAGGGAGGGCACTTTCAAAGGTTCAACTCGAGGTAACAAGGACCCAGACTGCGGCTGTCTCCCCAACCCATGGCCCGGTTTCTGCTGGAGACATGGACTCCCTGGGCCGGGTGGCCTGGACTCTGGCTGTGCGTCGCCTACCTTCTCTGCCCCCATGCTGGGGCATTTCCAATTGTAAAGGTAATACTGCAGGTTGCCGTCCCCTATGCCAAACTTAAGCTTCTCCAGGAAGGTTTTGTTCTCCATGAGATCCAGTGCATTGAACACATCAAACCCTTTCTGCAAAGCAGCAGGGAGAAACAAGAGCAGGTGAGGACAGGTGGGGATAGCCTCCTTCCTATCCCTTTGCTGCCATTTCAAAGCTGTCCTGTGGGCAGCCACAAGAACAAGGTTCCCTCAGAAGCTCTGCTGCTTCCACGTTAATCCCCGCTCTCCGGGTGGTTCTCAGGACACTCTGAGTGCCCCCTCCAGCCTGGCCTCTGCCCAGTGTCCCTCTGAGTGTACACATATGTACTCAGTGTCCAGGCCGGGGCTCTTGCTATTCCTGGTTATGCCTCCCTGAAACTCTAGTAATTTCCACAGTCCTCTCTGGAGTCCAAACCCTGAGCCCCTTCCTCTGAGAAGCTGGCTCTGGTCAGCTGCGTGGGGTTTGTGTTGCTTCCTTACTCCATGGATGCCCCAACTCTCAGGCCCTCAGTGCACCTCACGTTGTATGACACCTGCTGTGTCGCTTGGAGACTATGAAGATGCTTCCTAAACCTCACCAACTGGAGCAGAAGCTCTCACAGGGCAGGGACCAGATTGCCCATAGCAGGCTGGGCTGGGCACAGGTCACCAGAACCCACAGCAAAGCATTGATGGACGGGCTCGCCACCCGCTGCTGGCAGTTGGACACTCCAATGACTCACCACGACTGACAGCAATCACCCCTTTCCCACGCTGGGAAAGCTGTGAGGAGAACCCCTGTCCTCCCAGGGAAGGCCTGGCTATTCAGGCTCCTTGGTGGTGCCTCCTGTGAGAACGAAACTCACTGAAATGAATCAGGAGGAGTTCAATGCCTTTACTTCGGATGCTCCTTGCTCCCTCCGAGTTTTGAGTTTCTGGCTAAAAACTGTGGGAACCCTACCTAAGCAGAACAGGAGGTGAGGAGGACTCAGAGACTCCAGCCCATGGGAGGCTGTGTCCCGGGAGCTGTGCTCACCATGGCTCCACTGCCCCTTCCCCGCACATCCCCAGAGACCCCCTGGTCTGCTCCTCACCATTTTGGCGAGGACAAGGGCGTCACTCATGAGGTCTAGAAGAGGGGTCTGGGTGTGAACATTGTAGAAAGAATAAGCAGCTTTGAGACTCTTGTGGGTTGGATGGTTCATGATGGTGGAGGGCAGCGTATAAAAGCTCAGGAAATCTGTTACCTCTCCGTTTGCGTTCTGAAGGGAAGGCAATAAAAAGAGGCAGTGTCAAGCATGCACAGTGGCACTGCGGCCCGCGAACGAAATGTTTTCTCTCACTCCGCCTTCAGGCAGCTCTGCCCCTCTAGATAAACGGGTGGAAACTGCAACAGGACACGTGGGGAGGAGGAGGGACATTGGCTCAGGGCACTTGAGGACAGAGCTGTGATCGTGGGCTGAACCTGCCAGACCTCTTTCCCAGCATGGGCACCGCCAGGGACCTCTTCTTGCAGCTCACATCCCCCCAGACTGTGTCTCCTATGTCTGGTCAGCACTGGGTTAAGCTGGGACAGGCAGGGAATTGCAGGCTTTCCTGAAGGATTAAGCGGGGCTCAGTTCTCTCTATTTTGTGTTATCAAAGTGGGGCAGAGGGGGAGAAGGGCTCAAGCCAGATCCAGAGGTATCTTTTCAGCAAATTCAAGCACCAACTCCCTGTTTTTAGGGAGAACCAAACACAGACGGTCAAGGAAGTCTAGGGTGCCAACACTCGAGCCCTGGGAACCCGGCCACTCAGGGGGGTGCCTCTCTGGGAACGCGTTAGAGGCCTGGAACACCACTCCCCGACTCACCTCCACCACGAAAGTGTCGATGATATTCTCCTGGGGGTAAAACCAGTGCTCCACCTCCTCCTGGCTCATGACGGGCGTAAGGTGAAATTGCTTCAAGTACCTGCTGAGGAGCTGGTGCACTACTGGAATGTCCTTTGTTTCCATCGGTCGCAGCCCAGCTGTCTTGGGAGTCTGGAAGCAAGACAGAAGAGATGGAGTGAGATGAGCTGGTCACCCTGGATCTATCCATGGCAAGGATAGATCAGGCCCTCAAGAGAGAATCCCTGGTCATTCGGCGGCTCCCTGCACCCCCATGCATATCTCCTCTGGCACAGGGCCTGCCTCTTCCATGTCTTCTGGCCCTTTCCCTCCTAGTCCAGGCGGACTCAGGCTGCTACATCAATCAAGCATCCACAGGGCCCCAGGCTAACTCCCTAAGAAAACACAACCCTTCATGCTCCACCCGTGTTTCAAACTCCCCACCCCAGAGCACAAGACTTTCTACCCTTGGGCCAGGTTGGCCTTTCTAGCTGTGCCTTCTGCCCGCGCAGCCCAGCAGTCCTCACAGGCTTCTCACTGAACTGTGACTGATGCCATCCCACACTCACTGCTCTTTCTCTGCTAGACTTAGAGCACTTCACAGACAGACCCCAGGGCCCAGCCAGGGTCTGCCCACCCAGACACCATTACACCATTACTTCCCAGAGAGACACGGCTGCGGGTTAAATTCAGAAGAAAAGCAGCATACTCCCAGGATTTTATCCCCAGTCAGCGTCCCACCCGGCAGCTGCTTTTTGCTAGAAAAATGCTTCAGTGGAATGAAACCATGTGATCCTGTGGAGCAAATACCGGGGCTGGTAGAACATCCCCAGAGGCTCAGATACACAAAGGTGGGCTTGGGGCAATCTGCAAACAAGGTGGTGTCACAGTTTACAGGCCTCAGTCAGTGCCTGACACAATGCTTCCCAGTGCAGGAATTGCTTTTAAAACTTCAGTTCTAGACCCTCCAGCCTCTAAAATTCCTTGCTAAATCCTCGTCTCTCTAGGGGAATGCTCAATGACCTCATTCTACATGGCAGCTCCCACAATGATACCTCAAATCCTGGACTGCAAACAGCCATGCAGGGGTTTCCACCCAGACATGGGTGAGACATTCTTCTGGCTGCTGCAGCACTGTAAGAATGCTCTCTGCCTGCCTGCCCACCGGTCTAGAATGCAGGGCAGATCTGTCATGAGAACAGAAGGGAGAAGACACATACCACAGTCCCCCAAGCCTGTGCTTTTGGCAGTGTCTAACGGTACTGCAGCAGTCTCTCAAGATGGGACACTAATGACCCCAATCACTTGGTGGATTAGCCTGATTTTAGAGTGATCAATCCTGTTTAGAGGCTGAGGAGTCCAGGCAGGCAGCCTCATGTCAGCGGGAACGCAGTAACTGTGTGGACTGATGGCCAACAGGAAGCACTCCGAGGAAAGAGAAGAGATTTTTTCTTTCCTTTTTTTTTTTTTTGAGATGGAGTCTTGCTCTGTCGCCAGGCTGGAGTCCAATGGCGCGATCTCGGCTCACTGCAACCTCTGCCTCCCAGGTTCAAGCGATTCTCCTGCCTCAGCTTCCCAACTAGCTGGGATTACAGGCACGTACCACGCCCAGCTAGTTTGTGTGTTTTTAGTAGACGAGGTTTCACCGTGTTGGCAAGATGGTCTCAGTCTCTTGACCTTGTGATCCGCCCGCCTAGGCCTGCCAAAGTGCTGGGATTACAGGCGTGAGCCACCGCCAGGCCTGAGAAGGGATTTTAAGAATCCCTACTGGGATGGGCGCGGTGGTTCACACCTATAATCCCAGCATTTTGAGGGGCTGAGGTGTGTGGATCACTTGAGCCCAGGAATTCAGACGAGCCTGGGCAACATGGCAAAATCCTGTTTCTTTTTTTTTTTGAGATGGAGTCTCGCTCTGTCGCCTAGGCTGGAGTGCAGTGGCGCAATCTCAGCTCACTGCAAGCTCCGCCTCCCAGGTTCACGCCATTCTCCTGCCTCAGCCTCCCAAGTAGCTGGGACTACAAGCGCCCACCACCATGCCCAGCTAATTTTAGTAGAGACGGGGTTTCACCATGTTAGCCAGGATGGTCTCGATCTCCTGACCTCGTGATCCGCCCGCCTCGGCCTCCCAAAGTGCTGAGATTACAGGTGCGAGCCACTGTGCCTGGCAGCAAAACCCCGTTTCTATAAAAACAAAAATTGGCCGGGCATGGCCGCACATGCCTGTAGTCCCAGCTACTTGGGAGGCTGAGGTGGGAGAATCACTTGAGTCTGGGAGGTCGAGGCTGCAGTGAGCTGTGACTGTGCCACTGCACTCCAGCCTGGGCAACAGAATGAGATCCTGTCTCAAAAAAAAAAAAAAAGAATCCCTACCTGAAGCCAGCCACAGTTGGAGCATTTGTTTCTTTGGGAAACTAGGAAAACTGAGACCCAGAACAGAAAAGCAGCTCGCTTTAAGGTTGCCCAGTCCTTCAGCCAAATCCGGGTGGGGAAATTGGGATTAGAAATCGGGGCTTCCGGCCGGGCGCGGTGGCTCACGCTTGTAATCCCAGCACTTTGGGAGGCCGAAGCAGGCGGATCACGAGGGGAGATTGAGACCACGGTGAAACCCCGTCTCTACTAAAAATACAAAAAAATTAGCCGGGCGTGGTGGCGGGCGCCTGTAGTCCCAGCTACTCGGAGAGGCTGAGGCAGGAGAATGGCGTGAACCCGGAAGGCGGAGCTTGCAGTGAGCCGAGATCGCGCCACTGCGCTCCAGCCTGGGCGACAGAGCGAGACTCCGTCTCAAAAAAAAAAAAAAAAAAAAAAAAAAAAAAAAAAAAAAAAAAAAGAAATCGGGGCTTCCCTCACAAGCTCAGGTCACCCTTTACCTGACCCAGCAGAGGGGCGTCACAGACCCTCTAGTGCATCTGCACTGGGCTTTGGAACGCGCTGCCATATGTATGAAGGTTCACTAAGTGGATTCATCATTCTATTTATGCTTTACTTAGGCTAAAATTACAGAGAATAGGTGTTCTCTGAGCCTTTCAACAGATGGCAGAGAAGCTAGTCCAGGCACAGACTCAGAGGAACTGAGAAAGTTAAACTAAAATAAAATCCTGCTTCAGATAACAGAAATAGAAAGTCCAGGAAATCTGAAGACTATGGGCTAGTTCACTTTTCCGGTAGGAGAAAGCTCCCTCTCCACCCAGAGCCCTTCTCTCCTGCTGATAGCCAGGCTCTCCTTGCCCTCTCTCTGCCCCCTGCCCACCACCCGGGGCACCACTGGCCTCTGGCAGTCGGTAGAGCTTCATGGTGCGCTGCATGGTCATATTTCTGCTCAGGTGGGAGAACTTCACTTCAATCAGCTTCCGTGGGTTTAGGGACCGATGCCAATACCTGTGGGGACACAAA
Source organism: Hylobates moloch (assembly GCF_009828535.3). NCBI lineage: Eukaryota > Metazoa > Chordata > Mammalia > Primates > Hylobatidae > Hylobates > Hylobates moloch. The sequence continues at coordinate 28,724,207 of NW_026652285.1, read as the reverse complement.
TGTCCTGTCCTCAGGGTTCTGGCCAATCCCTATTACAAGGACAATGGCAGGGAGACCCCAGCTGGCCAGCAGGTGGCGTGAGAGACACATCAGGTGCCTCCAGAGTCAGTGTTGTCACCCTGCTCTCCAGCCTCCCCCTTCCCCTAGTGAGTGCTGCCAAAGCTCCTCCCGGATTTTCTTTCTCCCTATTTTTCTTGCTCAATTTCAAAAACTATTCCTTTGCTACAGCGGTTGTCTGGGGAGAGCAATCCTCACTCAAGTCAACGGAAAAGGACTGTAGTCAAGCCCAGAAGATGATGGCAGAGGCACTCACCCTCCTCCCTCCTCCTCTTTTGCTTTCACACCTGGTGTTTTTACTTTTAAAGTTCTCTAGGGAGAGATTATTCAATTGTTTTAAACAACTTTCTAAGGCAGAGGCTGCCCTTAGATCACATAGCTGACTTGCTCTATTTGGTGCACACAATATTCAAAACAATTTGAGCCAACCATTTAAAACTTCAGGACATTTCCCATAAAAATCCAGATTTGGGCTCATCCCTAAAAACAAAAACAAACCACCAGTACCGCCCCCCACTATCTCCAAATGGCAGCAGCCAGCAGACACCAAGAGCCCTCCTGACAAGGCAGGGACTTGCCAGTCTGCCATCCCTACAACCCTCCCACCCTCTCCATGCTCCCCATCTGGCTTCTGCAGGCACCAAGTGCCCGCCTTACCAGATACTCCAGAGGTGGGATGCTAAGGGCAGAGCTGTGACTCACAGTGGCACATGCTCCTCAACTACAGTGCAGACACCCGTATTTTTGGGGACTTACAGGAAGACAGTTTTACCTGCAGGTGCCAACGGGCTTTGGTAGTACCACCCCGGCAGTGTAAACTGCTTGGAAGATGCCCTCCAGGTGAACCCGCCTGGTGATCTCTCGGATCAGGACTGGAGCTACCCTCTTGGAACGCAACTTCTTGTGGACACACAGGAAGTTGATCTCTACCATCTTCTTCTCTCTAAGAGGGGGAAAAATCCAGGTGACAAGGTTTTTAACAGGGAAGGGAATGGTGATCCCATCAAGTACGTGCAGCCACATCTAGAAGGACCAGGTCTGCAGCACAGGTGTACTTTTAGCTGCCACCTGCACTCAGTACTGGGACTCCCCACCACACTCCACCAGGCCAGGAGCCTGCCTCACTTCAACAGAATCTATTTCCAAAGGAAGGTGGGACTCAAGCAAACGCCTTTATTCGAAGGTACCACCAGCATCTCCCTGATGAGTCCCTAGGAGTCGACTGGGGAATCCCACCTTCAGCATGCAGGGAAGCAGCACAGGGAACCCACGGGGCAGGTCAAGGCAATTCTAGGGTTTCAAGCATTCTGATTCCCTCAAGAACACAGCTGATAAGCCCTGAAGACTGTGGCAGGCAGATAGTTTGAACACTTCCAGGGAAAATGAAGAGCAGAGATCACAGGCCCCAAGGACTATCTGAATCTGGGTCACACTGGCTCTGGCCCATTTCTGCTGCTGTTCAAGTGCTTCCATGTGTGACTGGTACAGCGTTCAAAAATGAGCCTCTGATTAGCGGGTGTGGTGGCGTGTGCCTGTAATCCCAGCTACTTGGGAGGCTGAGGCAGGAGAATCATTTGAACCCTGGAGGTGGAGCTTGCAGTGAACCAAGATCACACCACTGCACTCCAGCCTGGGCAACAGAGTGAGACTAAAAAAGGCCTCTGGCCAGGCACAGTGGCTCACGCCTATAATCCCAACACTCTTGGGAGGCAGAAGTGAGTGGATCACTTGAGCTCAGGAGTTTGAGACCAGCGTGGGCAACACAGCAAGACCTTGCCTCTATAAAATTTAAAAAATAATAAGCAAAAACAAAAACAAGCCTCTGCTGAGCAGGCACACCAGGCCTCAGGGTGGGCTCCTTCCAACCCGGGCCACAGACAAGGGAGCCAGCTGGGACTCTGAGCAGAACAGGTGGTTCCTAGGATGAACTTGCAGTCCCCGCACCTGGGCATCCTCCCTTCCTGAGACCTTCCCTCTTCCTTTCATGGGGCACGTTGTGCAGCCTTTTTCTCCTCCCTCCCAGACCAAGCAGGATGGCGGTGTTGTTGGGGGTGGGGGTAGGTGCAGGTGCTTACGTGTCATAGATATGGATGTTTGCTGGGATGGCGCTAATGAACCCAACCAATTTCCGACTTGAGACCACTCGAACCCCGCAGTGCCACTGGGGGAGCCAGCCGGGTGGCCGGAGAGCCCTGGAAAAGAGAGGCTGGGGTAGTTGTGCTGCTTGCCGGCAGGCTAGACAAGCTGTTTGGGCTCCGCAGCCCAATTTGGTTCGGACCTGGTGCTACCACCTCCCTGGGGGTTAACAGCTGAATTCTCTTTAGGGCCAAGCCCTCCTGGACACACAGAATCGAGCCATCACCATTTCTGGCTGCTCATCCCACTTGGCCTAGTTACTCATCCAACCCAAGGTTATCATACTGAGGATTTCATGCCTGATCTAATTTCTCTGTGTTCATTTTGACAGCTTGAACCAAGGGACTGGCATCTTTGGTTCGGAGGCCAGTGGGTCCCACGGTTGAGAGCTGATTGTGGCAACCCTGGAGCTCTGGTCTCCCGTCTCCCTCCTTCTGGTACAAATTCTTCCTTCCCTTTCAGGTAGTCCCTCTCCATTTCGGCCCATGCCTCTCTCTTCCTGGATATTAAACCTGGCCTTGGCAGGTGCATGGCTCAGCCAGGCAAGGCTATACAATTGAGCATGCTCAGGAACTAGATAGAAAATGTGCCTTCTTTTCTTTCAATCTTAGTAGGTCTCATGCCCCTTCCTTTCTTATATAAAGTCACCAGACAATGAATACCTCTTCCCTAGGTACCAGCTCTACGAAGGTCTCCCTCACCTAGTCAATTGTCTTAAACAAGGTTGCAATGCTAAGCGCCAATGAAAGCAAGTCTCCTTCAGATGCAGGAACTCAAAAATGACACACTAATTTGCCATTCAAAGGTTGGCCCCTGGCAGGGATGAAAACTCTGGTGCCCTCTGGTGGTTCTGCTCTACGGCTTGCCCTCAAGAACCTCAAGAAAGCCCCTACAACTTACCACAAAAGAAACTCTGGGGAATAATCAAATCGGAACATGTTGTCATCATCTTCCACATAGTTCTCATTCAGGAGGGTGTATAGTTCTTTTAGCTGTAAAGAAATAAGCAGCTTACTTGGAGGTATTCTGCCAGGTAGGAGACCAACTCCAATACCCTGGGGCTCTAGGCTTTTCAGAAGGATGAAGCAAACTACCAAAAATGACGTGGAGCCTCACAAATCCTTCTGCCCCCTGGCATGGACTCTTGGAGCAAACACCCTAGTTACAGTAGAAAACGGAGCCATCACGTGGTAGAGTGGCAGACCGAGAATGCCACCTAACTAACCAACCACTTCATCATTCTGCGCCATCAACAATGGAGAGCCACTGGTCTCAACTTCTGTGAAGTGCTGTGGAGGGATGACTCTCGAAGCTAGTCAAGGAATTACTCCACGGAGAGTCACTGCTATTTCCCACCTTGTCTGATTTTTTACCATCTGGCCCAAACAAAGGCCTTTTTCCCTTTCTTTTCAAGATAGAATCTCACTCTGTTACCCAGGCTGGAGTGCACTGGTGTGATCATGGCTCGCTGCAGTCTCCAACTCCTTGGGTTCAAGCGATCCTCCTACTTCAGCCTCCCAGGTAGCTGAGACTACTGGGGCATACTACCATGTCCGGCTAATTATTAAATTTTTTTCTTTTGTAGCGGGACAGTCTCACTATATTGACCAGGCTGACTGATTTTGAACTCCTGGGCTCAAGCGATCTTCCCACCTTAGACTCCCAAATTGTTGGGATTACAGGTGTGAGCCACCACACCCAGCCACAAAGGCCTTTTTCTGCCTTCTCAGCTATCTCCATCTGCTGGCCCAACTTTGGTATTAAAAAATTCTGTTGGCCAGGTGTGGTGGCTCAAGCCTGCAATCCCAGCACTTTGGGAGGCTGAGGTGGGCGGATCACCTGAGGTCAGAAGTTCAAGACCAGCCTGGCCAATGTGGTTAAACCCCATCTCTACTAAAAAATAAAAAAATTAGCCGGGCGTGGTGGCAGACGCCTGTAATCCCAGCCACTGGGGAGGCTAAGACAGGAGAATTGCTTGAACACAGGAGGTGGAGGTTGCAGTGAGCCAAGATCGTGCCATTGCACTCCAGCCTGAGCGACAGAAAGACTCCATCTCAAAAAAAAAAAGGGTGGGTGCAGTGGCTCATGCCTGTAATACCAGCACTTTGGGAGGCCGAGACGGGTGGATCACGAGGTCAGGAGTTCGAGACCAGACTGGCCAACATAGTGAAACCCCATCTCTACTAAAAACACAAAAATTATCCATGCGTGGTGACAGATAGTTGTAATCTCAGCTACTCGGGAGCCTGTGGCAGGAGAATCGCTTGAACCTGGAAGGTGGAGGTTGGGGTGAGCCAAGATGGCGCCACTGCACTCCAGCCTGGGCAACAGAACCAGACTCCGTCTCAAAAAAAAAAAAAAAAAAAAAAATTCTGTTGACATTTTTTTTTTTTTTGAGACAAAGAGTCTCGCACTGTCACCTGGGCTGGAGTGCAATGGTGCGATCTCAGTTCACTGCAACATCCTCCTCCCAGGTTCACGAGATTCTCCTGCCTCAGCTTCCCGAGCAGCTGGGATACAGGCGTACACCACCACACCTGGCTAATTTTTTGTATTTTTAGTAGAGATGGGGTTTTATTATGTTGGTCAGACTGGTCTCGAACTCCTGACCTCATGATCCGCCTGCCTCGGCCTCCCAAAATGGTGGGATTACAGGCGTGAGCCACCGCGCCCAGCGACATTTTCATCATCCTTTATAAGGGAAATAAATCCCTCAGGTCCAAACAAGGGGCTCTGGGTGGCCGGGGTGGAAAGCAGAGGACAGGGCCTCATTTAGCAGCCCCAGCTGCTCCAGTCAGGAGACAGACTAGAAAGAAAATAAGGAAATAAATGAATGAACAAAAAAGAATAAATGAAAAACAGGTATCCACGTTGGGGAGCTATAGACGTTAACTTTCAACCTGCCAGAAAAGCTAAGAGCTATTTATGTGGAGTCTTGGCCATGCCCCAGGAAGTTACAGACGGGAGTTTGTTCAGACCTCCTTGGCTCAGCTCTCTAGGGCTCGAGTAGCCGTGGTCTCGGTGAGACTGCAGGGCTTACTGTGAAAGTGGCTCCTACCCGCAGGTGTAACCTTCTGAGGGCCCACTCACCACACCACGATCGCCCAGGTCCAAAGCATCCCAGGTGAAGCCCTGGGGCAGGGTGTAGGGCTCCTGGCGGATATTGTCCTTGTCAGGCTCCACGGGGCCATGGGTGTTCACCACTTCGCCTGAAAGAAGAGCACAGCTGTGAGCCTCACCCTTTGCCCCCTCGGGGCAGTAAAGGGCTCAGCTCAAAACTCAACCAGAGCAAATTCCTCCTGTCCCTAGGAGCCCTCCATCTGAAGAACTTTCTGTGCTTGGCAACTGCAAACCATCTTTCCAGCTACCCTTAGCCCCTAACTGAGGGCCAATTCATGGCAAAACCTCAGGACAATCACTGGGATCCAAGGTGGTTCGTGTTTTGGAAATCCATTTAAATCTCCCTTGGGTCACTGAATGACAAACATTTATCTTTAGTAATTTGGCTTCCTGCCTCCTGGTTGGTGTAAAGAGTGCTGTCAGGGCCCTGGCCCAGGCCCGTCAGTCTGGATGGGTTTGTAAGGAGTCACAACAAGCCTGCTTTTGTGTCAACAGCAACAACAATGTACTGGGCCCATTTCTGAACCAGATGATGGCTTCTAGGCGCCAGGCTCAATCGTGGCCCTGCCAGCCTTGGCTTTCAGCAGCGTGAGCCAGTTAACTGCTACTGCCAACTCAGGCCCTCAGTGTTTAGAGTCCTGCAAGTGCCTTTGGGCTGAATCACCAACTCTACACAGTGCTGCCGGGAAGTCACCCTGACACAACATCCCCTCCCTGAGCAGGATAGGCCCCTCCTCTGTGGGAGCGTGTGGGGAGTGCTCCAAAGACACAGCCCTCATTCCTATCCAGAGCTCAATCGGACTCATAAATGCTGAGAGATTCACCACTGAATTCTGGCCCTTGGGATGATTTCAGTTCTACAACGGGCTCACTCATGTTTACATTGGGAAGAATGCAATGTTTAGTGCATTTTGGAAAATGGAGTCTTCAAAAGGGACCAACCCAGTAACAGTGTTCCTAGCAAAGGGCTCTGTATAGACTAGACACTCAATTCATGCTTTTACTGACTTTCAGACTCCTGATCCCAAATATTTTCTTTTTCTTTTCTTTTGAGACAGAGTCTCATTCTGTCACCCAGGTTGGAGTACAGTGGTGCGATCTTGGCTCACTGCAAGCTTCACCTCTCCAGTTCAAGCGATTCTCCTGCCTCAGCCTCCCAAGTGGCTGGAATTACAGGTGTCTGCCATCACACCGGTTAATTTTGGTGTTTTTTTTTTTTTTAGTAGAGATGGAGTTTCACCATGTTGGCCAGGCTGGTTTCAAACCCCTGGCCTCAAGTGATCCACCTGCCTCGGCCTCCCAAAGTCCAAACATTTCATTCTAACATGTAACAGGAAGCTCTAGACCTTCCCAGAATGATAATCTGTGGGGCAAGTGTGGTGGAAAGGGCTGCATCAGGCTGCAGCACACGACACCACCGCTGGCACTGATCATCTCACCCTCTTCCATCAGACACATTACTGAGCACCAACTATGTACCAGTGACTCAGTGACCATGCCAGCCCCTAGTGTACAGCAGGAAAAAGGACCAAGTCCCTGTCCTCATGAAACATACCATCTTCTGAGGAAATAGTAAATAAATGAGTCATTATCCACGTGCTGTGGGTCAGGATCCGGAAAGTGCAGGGACACACAGCAGGGAAGCAGCCTGCTCTGTTGGTAATCAGGCTTCCCAACAGGTTTGCTTAGGAGAGAGGTCATATTTTTCTTCCCTAGTTAGGAAACTCATGACTGGTGAGATGGGGTCTTGCTCTGTTGCCCAGACTGGAATGCAGTGGCGTAACCTTGGTTCACTACAGCCTCAACCTCCTAGGCCCAAACGATCCTCCCATCTCAGCCTCTTGAGTGGTTGGGACTACAAGCATGTGCCACTACGCCTGGCTAATTTTATTTTTCGTAGAGTTGAGGTCTCACTGTTGCCCAGGCTAGTCTCGAGCTCCTAGACTCAAGTGATCCTCCTGCCTTGGCCTCCCAAAATGCTGGGATTATAGCATGAGCCACGGCGCCCAGCCAAAACCCACCATTTGATTATTCATTAAGTAGCTCTTGTGAATTTGTTTAAGTCAATCCGCTTCCAGCTGACAGCTATGTATATTAAAAAAACATTTTTGAGCCTACAAAGCTGAGGGCCAGACCCTCTAGTCTTATCTAGGTGCTAATTTCCCAACTTGTATTGAATTTATACCTTTTCCTATACACTTCAGAACCTTCTTTTTTTCCCCCTAAATTATTTCCATGGCCAAGAATACTGATGGTCTTCCCTACTGTACTAAAATAACCTCAAGGCTAAATCTTCTCATTTAGGCTGGCTACTAGGTCCTACATGCAACAGGCACTTCCATTCACTCACTCCTTCACCAAGTGTTCACTGAATACTAGAATGTGCCAGTTCTGTGGCAGGGGCTGGCGAATGAAACAGACACAGGTCCCTACCATCATGGACACCAAAGAGACGAGCAAGGAGGCATGTGCCACCCGGCATGGCGAGGGCCAGTAAGAATGAAGTACAGGGTGCTATGGGACGTGTGTGTGTGCGCGTGTGTGTGTGTGTGTGTGTGTGTGTGTGTGTGTGTGAGGAAAGACCTCTCAGAGGAAATATCTAAAGACAAGACCTCAAGGATAATTAGGAATCAGCCAGGCTGCAGGTGGACTATATGGGGCAGGGTGGGTGTGAAAAAGTAGAGCTACAGGAAACACTGAGAAGGGAGCAGCCACTTTTACTAGACTCCCACTGTGGAGTGCCCTCAATGCCAAGAAGCAGCCCAAGGCTCCTGTGCTGTCCTCGATCTGGTGCCAGCATCATGGCCTCTGCTTGTCCTGCTCTGTGGGGAGCAGCCTGCCTTCTCCCTTACAATGGCCTTTGAGTACCTCCTGCTGAGCAGGGGTGGAAGGCTGCTCTGCAGAGCACAGCAAGAATGCAGCCGATTCTCTCAAGGCCAACATGAACCAATAAATGACTAAGGATGACACTTCGAACTTGCTTTAAAAGAATCTGGAAGTTTAAAGAAAACCCTGAGCTTTCAATGGGTTTCTTTCTGCACACTCTTCCCTCAAAATTCTTTCCGTGACATCAAACATCAAAGACCCAAAACTAAGCAATGCGGTGCAACTGTGAAGGACTTCGGGGAAATGGGAATGTCTGAGATGTGGGAAACATTAAACCAAACAAAGGCCAGGGAGAGGAAAGAGAGGGGAAGCTTCTCTCTGGGACCCATGGAAACCAGGTGAGTGCACATCCTCCCTTTGATAGTTACTTTTTAAAACAGAGTGGCCACACTGCATTCCACTGACCAAAGACAGAAAAGGATACTGCTTCCATTGACATGAGTGGGAAAGGGGTGACTTTAAAAAGAAGAATGACATGATCTGAAGTGGGGGATCAAAAGTTCATCTGTGGCTCTTACAGTATATACAGACTAAAACGCTTCTGCTAAGAAGGCCTTTCATTTTTATTTATTTTTTTTTTAATCTTTGAGACAGGGACTCGCTCTGTCACCCAGGCTAGAGTGCAGTGGCATGATCATGGCTCACTACAGCCTCGACCTCCAGGACTCAAACGATCCTCCCACCTCAGTCTCCTGAGAAACTGGGACCGCAGGCATGTGCTACCATGTTTGGCTAATTTTTAAATTTTTTTGTAGAGACGAGGTCTTTCCCTGTTGTCCAGGCTGGTCTTCAGCTGCTGGGCTCAAGCAATCCTCCTGCCTTGGCCTCCCAAAGTGCTGGGATTACAGGCATTGAGCCACCACACCTGGCCTAAGAAGGCCTTTCCATGGTAAACCTAGGATAATTTTAAGCTTCTAAAGAATTGCAGGTCTCAGTCAGGTGCAGTGGCTCACGCCTATAATACCAGCACTTTGGGAGGCTAAGACAGGAGGACAGCTTGAGCTTAGGAGTTTGAGACCAGCCTGGGCAACATAGTGAAACCATGTCTCCACAAAAAATTTAAAAATTAGCCAGGCATGGTGGCAGGCACCTGTAGTCCCAGCTACTCAGGAGGCTAAGGTGGGAGGATTGCTTGAGCTCAGGAGATCAAGGCTGCAGTGAGCCATGATCATGCCACTGCACTCCAGCCTGGGCAACAGAGCGAGATCCTGTCTCATGAAAATAAAAGAGAGGGCCAGGCGTGGTGGCTCATGCCTGTAATCTTAGCATTTTGGGAGGCCGAGGCAGGTGGATCACGAGGTCAGGAGTTCAAGACCAGCCTGGCCAAGATGGTGAAACCCCATCTCTACTAAAAATACAAAAATTAGCCGGGCGTGGTGGCGGGCGCCTGTAATCCCAGCTACTCGGGAGGCTGAGGCAGAGAATTGCTTGAACCTGCAGAGGTTGCAGTGAGCCGAGATCACGCCACTGCACTCCAGCCTGGGTGACAGAGTGAGACTCTATCTCATAAATAAATAAATAAATAAATGAATAAATGAATAAGAGAGACTTGTAGGTTTCTTTAGTGGAATACCATCTAATTAAAACTCTCCCAAGAAGGTGGAGGGTACTGTAAAAACACAGTGCAGCTAATATGCACGAGATTTATAATCATTAGTCCTCCAATTAAGTGGAAAAAAAATTAGGGCAAGAAGCTGTAGGTACCACCACCCCTGAGAAAACTCAGAACTAGGGTGACGCCTCAGCCATGCAGGCTAACACGCCTGCCAAGGTGGCACTTTCTACAGGCTGACACAAACAAAGGAATGTAACTGGGGCTTGACTGACCCTGGACCTCAAAGGCAGACTAGTCAGATGCTCAGGGTGACCGCTCTTCCATAGAGTCCAACACCATGCACTGCACAGAAGGCAAAGCCAGAAGAAATAAAACCAGACCTTGTTCCTCCTTCCTCAAAGTGTCAGGGCCCGTATGAGCAACTGTGTGGTTTTCTCTTGAGCTTTATGAGAACTAAACTGAAGCACTTTCTACATTTACAGGTGAAAGGAAAACAAAGTATTGCTGGGCTGAAGAGGAACAGAAGCAAATTAATCCCAGCTGCCTCTTTTTTTTTTTTTTTTTAATTTATTTTTGAGACGCATTCTTGCTCTGCTGCCCAGGCTGGAGTGCAGTGGTGCGAGCTCAGCTCACTGCAACCTCCGTCTCCCAGGTTCAAGCGATTCTCCCACCTCAGACTCTCAAGTAGCTGGGATCACAGGCCCGTGCCACCACACCCAGTTAGTTTTTGTATTTTTAGTAGAGACGAGGTTTTACCATGTTGGCCAGGCTGGTCTCGAACTCCTGACCTCAGGTGATCCGCCCGCCTCGGCCTCCCAAAGTGCTGCGATTACAGGCGTGAGCTACCACGCCTGGCCTCAATCTGCCTCTTTGCTATTTGTGAAGAATGTAGCAAGGTTACTCATTTGCAAATTCCTCAGGAAAAATAAAATCAAACCAAAACTCCAAAATGCCATCTGAAAACAGAGCCAAGATATATGGCAGCCACCACACAACACCTCATCAGGGATTTCATTCAGAAGTGAGATGTGTGGCTCTCTGCATCCTTCCTGCTCCTCAGCGAGAAACTGGTCACTGGGACCCCAGCCTGTGGCCCAAAGCCTTGCTGGAGGGCTTAGCCAGTGGGCCTGGGACCTGGCCGATGAGGGCAGCCAAACACACACGGTGATGGGGGAATCAGCACCCCTCTTGTCCACCTGGGCAGTGCTCTGCTCTCCCTCACCTGCGGGGATGCACCTCCTCAGCTTGCTTCTATTGTGACCAAGCTCTAAGAACTGCATCCACTCTAGAGCAGAGCTTCTCAGACTTTCAAAGTGGACAGCAATCCTCTGGCAGTTCTGATTCTGCAGCTTCGGGGTGGGGCCTGACAAACTGCATTTCTACTAGCAATTAGGCAATGCCCATCGTGCAGGTCTGCAGGCTTCATGGAGTAGCTGCTCCCAACCTCTGCAGCAGACAAATCTCCTTGGGCACAGCTGCCTTCCTCCCCTCACCAGTCTTTGGCCCTACCCTGTCTGGCCCTGCCCCACCCTCCTCCTCTGCACTGAACATACTAGTGAAGTCTCATTGTGTTTCGGGAGGGGAGCAGTAATGTGGACAAGCTGAAAGTCATTCAACATACTTACTTTCCCAGTCACAAAGAAAACAGGAACTAGGCCACCAGTGGGTCCACAATCATGATACAACCACTTCAGAAACTTTGTCAGCTGAGTCCTGAAGTTAGCCATCAAGGTTGGCTTGGCTCAGTCTTGGCAGGCACGTCTAACAGGATCCAGTCCCTTCCAGAATCCTTTTAGACATTCTGCCTATTCCACCCCTTTAGCAGTTCATTATAGCTTTTTTAAGGGGTGCTAATGAAATCTATATATGGTATTCCTGTTGTTGAACCATCACTGCTAAGCAAAATCTCAAACCACTTTGCATTTAGTAAGCATGCATTGGCTAGGAGACAAAGGGGAAGAGGCTGGGGACTTTGCCCATTCCAGGAATAAACATGTGCCCAGACAAACAAGACAAACTCTCTATAAACCTAAGTGGAAAAAAGACCTCTGGGCAGACATTCCCACTCTTCATGTGCCAATAGTTTTGGTTTTGTTTTTTTTTTGATTTTTTGGTTTGTTTTCTGAGTTGGGGGTCTCACTCCTGTCGCACAGGCTGGAGTGCAGTGGCGTGATCTCAGCTCATTGCCGCCTTGACCTCCCAGGTTCAGGTGATCTTCCCACCTCAGCCTCCTGAGTAGCTGGGACTACAGGTGCATGTCACTATGCCTGGTTATTTTTTTTTTTTTTAATTTATTATTTTTTTTTTTTAGTTTTTGTGGAAACAAGGTCTCACTATGTTGCCCAGGCTGGTCTCAAACTTTTGGGCTCAAACAATCCTCCCGCCTCGGCCTCCCAAAGTGCTGAGATTATAGGTGTGAGCCACTGCTGTTGGCAAGAATCATTATTTGTTCTCAAGGTGTGCTGCTATAAAATGGTAAGGTCTCTGAATGATAGTCTTTATGCCGCATTTTTAAAAACCACCCTCTGAAAACAACTACCAAGGAACTCCAGGACTCTACTGTCCTCCCTACAGTAATTCAGCATGAAACCCTCATGAAGGCACAGCTGAGGCAGATCCCTCGCCCCTGACCTGGCAAAGAAAGCAAGCATATACATACCCAGCTTGGGGACGGGCTGCGTATCCCAGAACTGGTAGCTTCGCTTGCTAGCCTCCTCCATGGTTTTGGCAGGTCCCTGACCCACTGAGAACAGCTCAATGGCCTTCTGTATTTCCTGGATCCTCTCTGCTGGCAAAGAGTTCATCTGGACAAGACAAAGTTGGGGAGAGAAAAGGCCCATTATGTTAGTAAGACTTTTGATTAATTATGAGTTCAAGAGTTAAGGGGAGCTGGGTGCAGTGGCTCATGCCTGTAATCCCAGCACTTTGGGAGGCCAAGGTGGGCGGATCACTTGAGGTTAGGAGTTCGAGACCCACCTGACCAACATGGTGAAACCCTGTCTTTATTAAAAATACAAAAATTAGCCAGGCGTGGTGGTGGGCACCTGTAATCCCAGCTATTTTGGGAGGCTGAGGCAGGAGAATCACTTGAACCTGGGAGGCGGAGGATGCAGTGAACCGAGATGGCGCCATTGCACTCCAGCCTGGGCAACAAAGCTAGACTCCGTCTCAAAAAAAAAAAAAAAGAGTTAAGGGGTACAACTCAAAGAAGGGGTTTGGTTCCTCTGTCGTAATGCCAGAGGTCATTACAACCGGAGAAAAAGTGGTTGACAATGAGCTATATGATGGGCGGGTGCTGCCCGCAGGGTTTCTCCCCTTATTAGTCTTATGTTGTTTGATGGCAAAAGTAATACATGCTCAATGTAAATTTCAAACAATGCAGAAATGTGTAGGACACATAGAAAGTAAACACCCAACAATCCCATCCCCCAAGTATAATCCTTGTCATCAATAGTCTTCACTTGGGAAGGTGAGAAGAGGCAAACGTAATTCCAGACTTTTTTGCATGCAAGTTCCAAATGCACACACACACTTTTCAAAAACTAAAATTCGATCATATAATATTATCGTACAAACTGCTCTTTAAAGACTGTCTTAGAGACCTTTCCAGGTGAAAACACATGGACCTACCCATTCTACCAACTAAGTCCACTGTATGTATGGACCATACTCATGGGCATTTTGGTGATTTTGTTCTTCAGTAATACAACAATGTTGCAGTGAATTTCTTTTTTTTTTTTTTTTGAGACAGGTTCTCGCTCTGTTGCCCAGGCTGGAGTGCAGTGGCACAATCATGGCTCACTGCGGCTTCAACCTCATGGGCTGAAGGGATTCTCCCACCTCAGCCTCTTGAGTAGCTGGGACTATAGGCATGTGCCACCAGGCCCAGATAATTTTTTTGTTTGTTTTTTTGTTGAGACGGGGTCTCACTATGTTGCCTGGGCTGGCCTCGAACTCCTGGGCTCAAGCCAACTGCCCACCTCGGCCTCCCAAAATGCTGGGATTACAGGCCACCACACCCAGCATAAATTTTCTTATACATCTATTTTTACCCACTGGGATATATATTTCTGTAGGATGAAGTTAAGAAAGAGGCTTGCTAGGTCAAAAGGTATGCACTTTTGAAATTATTTATCATCAATTTGCTCTCTAAAAAGAGACTATCAGTAATCCAATGAACAGTGTATGAGAGTAGCTCCAGACCCTCACCATTAGATTTACCAAGCCTCAGCTGAGCTTGGTGGCTCACACCTGTAATCCCAGCACTTTGGGAGGCTGAGGTGGGAGGACTGCTTAAGCCCAGGAGTTCAAGTCCAGCCTGGGAAACATGGTGAGACCCCTGTTCCTATTTAAAAAGAAAAAAAAAGTGGCCAGGCACGGTGGCTCACGCCTGTAATCCCAGCACTTTGGGAGGTAGAGGTGGGTGGATCACAAGGTCAGGAGATCGAGACCATCCTGATTAACACGGTGAAACCCTGTCTTTACTAAAAACACAAAAAATTAGCTGGCATGGTCTCGGGCACCTGTAGACCGAGCTACTCGGGAGGCTGAGGCAGGAGAATGGCACGAACCCGGGAGGTGGAGCTGGCAGTGAGCCGAGATTGTGCCACTGCACTCTAGCCTGGGCTACAGAGCGAGACTCCGTCTCACAAAAAAAAAAAAAAAAAAATTTACCAAGCCTTAATCTATGCCAATCTAAGAGAAAAAATTACCGCTTTAATGGTCATTTCTTCCATTATGACTTTAACTATCTCATTATTCACTGATTAAACATTTTTTCTTTCTGAACTGCCTATTCATTCAATTATTTTAAACTAATACATATGTTGCAAATATTTTCCCAGATTGTTGTTTATCTTTCGACTTCTACAAAGTTTTAAATTTGTCAATTTCTGTTTTATGGCTTCTTGGTCCTATGTCAGACTTAGGTTAATAAAAATACATACATTTTCTTCTAATATTTTTCTTCTAATATTTTCTATTTTTCACTTAGATTATAAAGGAAAGAAAGAATATGAACCAATATGTCCATATTGCTTAGGCCTCGGAGGTGGCATTTTAATTTTCTTCCCCTTGCAGTTTATTAAATAAATTCTCGGCCACGTGTGATGGCTCACTCCTGTAATCTCAGCAATTTAGGAGGCCATGGCAGGCAGATCTCTTGAGCCTGAGTTAGAGATCAACCTGAGTAATGTAGGGAGACCCCGTGTTTACAGATAATAAAAAAATTAGCCGGGTGTTGTGGTGCACACCTGTAGTCCTGGCTACTCAGGAGGCTGAGGTAGGAAGATTGCTTGAGCCCAGGAGGTTGAGGCTGCGGTCAGCCATGTTCGTACTTCTGCACTCCAACCTGAATGACAGAGTCTCAAAAATAAATTAAATAAATAAAAAGGGAAGACTCCCACCTACCTTGTAGGGATGGTGATGGTTTGGAGCTAATTTAAATGAAGTGCAACATGGTATTAAATAATAATGGTATTTTTTTCATAGTGGGTTTTATATTGGAAATACTAAAAAATTAGTTGAAGTCATATCTCAATAAGGTAGTAGATTCAAGTTGAGGCATAACATTTGAGGCATAAAGCAAAGTGTGGGTATATTGGAATGAGTATGGATTTTTGCAAGGCTTATAAACTGTTTCAGAGGCTGTTCTTTTTTTTAAAATTTAAAAACAAATTTTTTTTTTTTGAGACAGAGTCTTGCCCTGTCGCCCAGGCTGAAGTGCAATGGCGCGATCTCAGCTCACTGCAACCTCCGCCTCCTGGGTTCAAGTGATTCTCCTGTCTCAGCCTCCTGAGTAGCTGAGATTATAGGTGCTTGCCACCACGCCCAGCTAATTTTTTTTTTGTATCTTTAGTAGAGGCGGGGTTTCACCACGTTGGCCAGGTTTGTCTCAAATTCCTGACCTCGTGATCCACCCGCCTTGGCCTCCCAAAGTGCTGAGATTACAAGCGTGAGCCACCATGCCTGGCCGCTTAATTTTTATTTTTTGAGACAGAGTCTCACTCTGTTGCCCAGGCTGGAGTGCAGTGGCGTGATCTCAGCTCACTTCAACCTCTGCCTCCTGGGTTCAAGCGATTCTCCTGCCTTGGCCTCCCGAGTAGCTGGGATTACAGGCGCCTGCCACCATGCCCAGCTAAATTTTTATATTTTTAGTAGAGACAGGGTTTTACCATGTTGGCCAGGGTGGTCTTGAACTCCTGACCTCAGGTGATCCACCCACCTTGGCCTCCCAAAGTGCTGGGATTACAGGCATGAGCCACCGCGCCTGGTCTCAGAGGCAGTTTTAAAAGGTGAATTATGAATATGTTTGAGTTGTCCCCCTGCCCCTGTCAGCCTACTTTGAAGAAGACAACATTTACCTGCAATTGTTTTATTTTGTAATGTTGTTTTATTTAAGAAACAAAACAATCCTTACCCATATCTCTGGGTTTCATGCCAGTGCATCACTCTCGGGTTGTAAGCCTTAGGCCAGTGGTTCTCATGGAGTAGAACTCAGAAAGACTCTGTGGGACTCATGGCTTTCATTATAATGACTATGGCCTTAAGAGAATGTTTGCAAATATGTAAAGGTCTTAAGAAGAGGTCTTTGGCTGAACGCAGTGGCTCACGCTTGTAATCCCAGCACTTTGGGAGGCTAGGGCAGGAGGATTGCTTGAGCCCAGGAGTTCAAGACCCAGCTTGGGTAACATAGTGAGACTCCATCTTTACAAAAAATTTAAAAAAAAAAAAAATTGGACAGGTGTGGTGGCATGCACCTGCAATCCCAGCTACTTGGGAGGCTGAGGCGGGAGGATCACTTGAGCCCAGGAGTGGAGGCTGCAGTGAGCTATAATCATGTACTGCACTCTAGCCTGGGCAACAGAGTAAGACTCTGTCTCAAAAAGAAAGGGGGAGGCCTTTCATTGTCAGAGCAGTGGGGACTTAAGACAGAGAACCACTGCTCTAGGCGCCAGGGGCTGTCACACGTAGCTCCCCAGGGCACTGGCACAGCAGCACATGCAGTATGCACCTGTCCATTCTGATGGGCACCATGCTTGGGAGTCAGTGTCTGACCTGCTGTATCTTTTAGGGTACTGAGAGCAGTTTCATCACCTAGGTCTAGGGCAGCAGAGGACAGCACTGGGATCCAACTCTTCCATCTTGAAGTAATACCAGTGGAGAACGTCAATCCAAGTTGCTCCTATACATTCACCTCAAAACTCTCTCGTGAAAAAGTGACTCAGTCACAAAAAACAGAACCTCCTTGTTACCTTCACAGGCTGATCCTGGGCTGAATCTGTCTCACTGCCTTTTTCTTTCTTCTTCTTTTGTTTCTTTTTCTTCTTTTTGGCTCCAGTGTCATTGGCTGGACTCAAACCACTGTAACAAAAAGTAAATACTAATGCAAGGTTTAAAAAAAAATCTGTTTTGTGCTACCCCTGACAAAGAACTTTCTGTGGAGCCAGACCTTTCTTAATCAAGCCTGTTGGCTTCAGAATCAGGCTGAAGAACCCAGGTCCAGAAAGGGCATTTGGAGGACACCAGCACTCCTCCTGACTCGCGCCCCCTCAGCTTTCAGGGAGGGAGTGCTGGGCAAGGGACGTCCTATTTGTGTGAAAGGGCCTTTTCCGTTCTTGCTTTTATGTTGCTTATTTTCTTTAGACTGCCAGGGTAATGGCACCAAACACGAATGATAATTGTAAACAAGGCATTCATACCACAATACTTCCTTGAACTCTGAATGTAAAAGGATGACAGCCAAAAGGCAGTGGTGGGCTTTCTGGAATGCTTTGCCCTTCCTTCCTTCACCTCCCAAATGTATTAGGTTTCATGATTTTCCCCAGCTGGATCTGGAGCACAAGACAGTACGAAAAGGGAGTGAGGGATGAGGAAAAAGGCACATTAACATTGCCGCAATCTGTGTCCAAAATGGTCAATCACGAGAAATGCCTAAATCGGCCAGGCGCGGTAGCTCACACCTGTAATCCCAGCACTTTGGGAGGCCGAGGTGGGCGGATCACGAGGTCAGCAGATCAAGACCATCCTGGCTAACATGGTGAAACCCTGTCTCTACTAAAAATACAAAAAATTAGCCGGGCATGGTGGCAGGCGCCTGTAGTCCCAGCTACTCGGGAGGCTGAGGCAGGAGCATTGTGTGAACCCGGGAGGTGGAGCTTGCAGTGAGCCAAGATCGTGCCACTGCACTTCAGCCTGGGTGACAGAGCAAGACTCTGTCTCCAAAAAAAAAAAAAAAAAAACAGGAAAAGGCTGGGCGCGGTGGCTCACACCTGTAATCTCAGCACTTTGGGAGGCCGAGGCAGGCAGATCACCTAAGGTCCAGAGTTCGAGACCAGCCTGACCAACATGGAGAAAGCCTGTCTCTATTAAAAGTACAAAATAAGCCAGGCATGGTGGCACATGCCTGTAATCCCAGCTACTCGGGAGGCTAAGGCAGGAGAATCACTTGAACCCGGAAAGCGGAGGTTGCTGTGAGCTGAGATCACGCCACTGCACTCCAGCCTGGGAAACAAGAGCGAAATTCCGTCTCAAAAAAAAAGGAAAAAAAAGAAATGCCTAAATCAGGTCTGCAGTATTGAGGACAACTGTTGGCAAGCTCAGACTGAGGGATCACCACTGGCAAAACCCAGCATTAGGAATCTTGGGAAATTAAAACAACAATAGCACCCAGTTACTCCTGCCATGGAGAGATTACAAGAAACATGTGGCCGGGCGCAGTGGCTCACACCTGTAATCCCAGCACTTTGGGAGGCCAAGGTGGGCAGATCACGAGGTCAGGAGATTGAGACCATTCTGGCTAAAATGGTGAAACCCCGTCTCTATTAAAAAATTAGCCAGGCGTGGTGGCGGGCGCCTGTAGTCCCAGCTAATTGGGAGGCTGAGGCAGGAGAATGGTGTGAACCCAGGAGGCGGAGCTTGCAGTGAGCCGAGATCGCATCACTGCACTCCAGCCTGGGCGACAGAGCGAGACTCGGTATCAAAAAAAAAAGAAACATTTCTGTGTGTATGCACGTGTGCATGTGTGCACGTGATCAAGGGACTTCCTTGTGCTGCTTTACCCTACATGACACACCCAATGAATGAAGCAAAAAGTTTCTTAGCCTCATTAATGTTTTATTAAATTAAAAAATAGAGACAGGGGTCTCCCTTTGTTACCCAGGCTGGTAAACTCTCTAGGTTTGAGTGATCCTCCTGCCTTGAACTCCCAAAGTGCTGGGATTACAGGGGTGAGCCACCATGCTCGGCCTCTTAGCCACATTGAAAAGTCAAAATTGGCTGGGCGCGGTGGCTTATTCCTGTAATCCCAGCACTTTGGGAAGCCGCGGTGGGCAGATCATGAGGTCAGGAGTTCAAGACCAGCCTGACCCACATGGTGAAACCCCGTCTCTACTAAAAATACAAAATTAGCCAGGCGTGGAGGCACGCGCCTGTAATCCCAGCTACTTGGGAGGCTGAGGCAGGAGAATTGCTTGAACCTGGGAGGCGGTGGTTGCAGTGAGCCAATATTGTGCCATTGCACTCCAGCTCTGGGCGACAGAGCAAGACTCCATCTTGGGGAAAAAAAAAAGAAAAGAAAAAAAGAAAAGTCAAAATTAGGAGTCCAACCTGAGTACAGTGAATCCTAATCTGTAGGATCAGCTAAACGCAGGGATAATTTTAACTGTATATTCTAGATAACCGATTTTCAAATAACTGTAAGGTCCGGCATGGTGGGTCATGCCTGTAATCCCAATACTTTGGGAGGCTGAGGCAGGTGGATCACTTGAGCTCAGGAGTTTGAGACCAGCCTGGGCAACATGGCGAAACCTTGCCTCTACTAAAAATATGCTCAGGAGTTTGAGACCAGCCTGGGCAACATGGCAAAACCCCGTCTCTACCACAATTCCAAAAATTAGCCAGGTGTGGTGGTGCACACTTGTAGTCCCAACTACTTGGGAGGCTGAGTTGAGAGGCTGGCTTGAAGCCTGGGAGGAGGAGGCTGGAGTGAGCTAAAATCGCACAACTATACTCCAGCCTGGGCAATACAACCAGACACTGTCTCAAAAAAAAAAAAAAACAAAAAAAAAACACCAAAAACCCCAAGAATTAAAACAATATAAAATACAATTTTCCATTAACATTATGTTAAATACAATTTATAATTCAGAAAGACTTCAGGGTCTCAAAATGCCTTGGAGTTATTATGAATATTACTATTATCTCACAGACAGATACTGTGTGTGTGTGTGTATATATATATATATATACACACACAGGGAGAAAGTGATCTGAAATCACATGCTGCCAATTCTCTTCATAGAATGTCTTCAGATTCTCCTATCTCTTCCTGTTCCTGGGAGGAATGCTCACATCCAGACTTCATGAACTTACCCTTGGACTTAAGTTACCTCCAGCCTTTTCTGGATCTCTCTGCCTTCACAATCTTTCTCCATCACCTGAACTCTATATAGCTGTGGGACTCACCTCTGTGAAAATGGCTTTCCATGTGTCCCCCCCATGCTTGAAATCCTGGAGTGACAGCAGCTTCTTAACTTGGAAGGTATCAAGCCCAATTTTTCCCTAGGCCCATCACCCTCAGTTCCCACTTACGCTGTCCACTCTTGCCTCCCACAGCTTCTATCTGGCCGGGCCTCTCAATGCCCCTGATGCAGAAAGACTGTGACAGGGAGAGATCCAGTTAAGTCTGGAACTTCCTTTAGTCCAAGCATAAGGTCATGAAGTCTATATGCAAGTACACCTACTTGGTATGACATTAATGAGACCCAGAAGGCATTAACATGGAGGGAAGACCGAGAACATTCAAAGGGGAAATAAGGTAACTTCCTTAAAACCAGATGCTCAGCAAAACCCCCAAGGCCATGGCAAAGAACAGAAACCATAAAGTCATTTATGGCCTAAAGATAACTTCTTCTTCTTAATAACTCAATTTTGTTATTACACACAGGACCATCTGCAGCCTAGGACAACTCTGTGGTTTTCCTACTCCAGATATTTTCACTTCAGTCTCAGGATTATGTGAAGCATTATAAGATTTAAAAACTGGCTCATAGGCCGGGTGCGGTGGCTCACGCTTGTAATCCCAGCACTTTGGGAGGCTGAGGCAGGCGGATCACCTCAGGTCGGCAGTTCGAGACCAGCCTGACCAACAAGGAGAAACCCCGTCTCTACTAAAAATACAAAATTAGCCGGGCGTGGTGGCACATGCCTGTAATCCCAGCTACTCGGGAGGCTGAGGCAGGAGAATCACTTGAACCTGGGAGGTGAAGATTGTGGTGAGCCAAGATTGCACCACTGTACTACAGCATGGGCAAAAAGAGTAAAACTCCATCTCAAAAAACAAACAAACAAAACCTGGCTGATATTAGGAGACAAAGCAGTGTTTCATTGTTGGATACAATTTATAATATAAGTTCTTATTCATAACAGCTTATGGAACAAATTATCTGGTCCTAGAATATAAATTACCGTAAGAATAACTTTTTATAATTCTACAAAAGAAAGAATCAAAAAGGTAAGGTGAAGAACTGCTGTAGATTAACCAACTGGATACTTACTAAACATAATTTCACATGGGGAAAATAATTACTTCTTCCAACTTTAAGTCTTTACAAATATGCAAAATCACTGTAAAAACTACCTTCCTGCCTTTGTTCTTGCTATTTAGTGGAGATACTTCCATGTAGCTATCACCTCATGAACCCAATTTTTGTGGAAGGATCTTGGGCTGAACTCTTGTTCTGCTTTATGCATTGCCAATACAAGTGTCTAGAAATCTCCAAGACCGAAACTAAAATCAGAGAGCAAATTTCATTTTCTTTATATTGGCTTGAATTTGTACAAGCAGCCAGTTACTGAGCAAAAATCCTGTTTCAACTTGTACATCAAGCACATGGCTGAATAACACAGAGAAGTTATTTATTTATTTTTTTTGGAGTGCAATGGCACTTTTTTTTGCTGGAGTGCACTTTTTTTTGCTGGAATGCAATGGCACAATCTCAGCTCACTGCAGCCTCCGCCTCCCAGGTTCAAGGGATTCCCCTGCCTCAGCCTCCCAAGTAGTTGGGATTACAACCATGTGCCACCACGCCCAGCTAATTTTTGTATTTTTAGTAGAGACAGGGTTTCACCATGTTGGTCAGTCTGGTCTCAAACTCCTGACCTCAGGTGATTCACCTGCCTCAGCCTCCCAAAGTGCTAGGATTACAGGCATGAGCCACCATGCCCGGCTGCTTTTTTTTTTTTTTTCTTTAATGAGTCATTTTCACTGAGCTACCAAGTATTGAGCCCCATCCGTGAGGACACATTATGAGTACACAGTCTTACAGTCAACACCCCCAAACAGAAGACAACCAATTCAGCAAAACCAGACTTCCAAGGAGCCCACTACAGTTAGCTTTCATGGTAATTATAATAATTTTAATTATTCACAGGGAACCAAGCTCAGAGGCCTTGAGAATAGAACTTCAAAAAGCATCCTAGCAAGCTAACGCCACTTCACAGAAGAACGGCCTCAATTTGGACTAAGGGAAAACAAAACCAGAGGACCCCACAGAAGCCACGCTAATCCTTCTCCAGGAATCTGGCATCATTTTTTGTTTGTTTCTTGATTCATGTTTTTTGTTTTTGAGATGGAGTCTCGCTCTGTTGCCCAGGCTGGAGGGCAATGGCACAATCTCGGCTCACTGCAGCCTCCTCATCGCAGGTTCCAGTGATCCTTCTGCCTCAGCCTCCTGGGTAGCTGGGAATACAGGCACATACCACCATGCCCAGCTAATTTTTGTATTTTTAGTAGAGATGGGGGTCTCACCATGTTGGTCAGGCTGGTCTTGAACTCCTGACTTCAGGTGATCTGCCTGCCTCGGCCGCCCAAAGTGCTAGAATTACAGGCGTGAGCCGCTGCGCCTGGCTTTTTTTTTTTTTTTTGAGACGGAGTCTTGCTCTGTTGCCAGCCTGGAGTGCAGTGGCGTGTTCTCAGCTCACTGCAACCTCCGCCTCCTGGGTTCAGCGATTCTCCTGCCTCAGCCTCCCGAGTAGCTGGGACTACAGGCACGCACCACCATGCCCAGCTAATTTTTCATACTTTTAGTAGAGACGGGGTTTCACCATGTTGGCCAGGCTGGTCTCGAACTCCTGACTTCATGATCTGCCAGCCTCGGCCTCCCAAAGTGCTGGGATTACAGGCGTGAGCCACCGTGCCCAGCCTTTTTTTTTTTTTTTTTAAGGCAGAGTCTCGCTCTGTTGCCCAGGCTCTAGTGCAGTGGTGTGATCTCAGCTCACTGCAACCTCCGCCTCCCAGGTTCAAGCAAATTCTCACACCTCGGCCTCCTGAGTAGCTGGGATTATAGGCACCCACCATCAGGCCCAGCTAATTTTTATATTTTTAGTAGAGACGGGGTTTCACCATGTTGGCCAGTCTGGTCTTGGACTCCTGACCCCAAGTGATCCACTCACCTCAGCCTCCCAACGTGCTAGGATTACAGGCATGAGCCACCGCACCTGGCTGTTTGTTCATTTTTGAGACAGGGTCTTGCTCTGTCACCCAGGCAGGAGTGCAGTGGCACGATCATGGCTCACTGCAGCCTCCAACTCCTGCCTCCAACTCCTGGCTCAAGCAATCCTCCTACTTCAGCATCCTGAGTAATTGGGGCTACAGGTGTGCACCACCATGCCTGGCGAATTTCAGGCTGGGGTCAAACTCCTGGGCTCAAGCAATCCTCCTGCCTTGGCCTCCCAAAGTGCTGAGATTACGGGAATGAGCCACCGTGCCTGGCTGGCATCCTTTTTAAAGGGATTTGAAGTCCACACCCACTGGGTGGGAATCCTAGGGCATGCTGTGATTCGGCACACTGAAACAGAAATCTCTCAGAGATCTAAGCTGCCAGTCACCTTATTTCAAACTGAGATTGGCCAGAACCAGAATCTTAGAATACAGCAAACCAAAGTCCAACTTGTTTCACTTGGTTCCAAAATAAAAAGTAGAGAATTAAGTAAAGTTTGCCTTGGTGCAGCGACAGAAGTGCCTCCTCCCTGAGAAGGGAGATGGCAGTTCATACAAAAATTGTGAGACTTACATTCTAAAGTTGATCAACTCAAGTCATCAATGACCAACCTAGCAAATACAGGGTGAATTAGAATAAAAGATCCAGGAACAGAGCAGAAAAGCAATCAAGAAACGTCATCTTGGCTGGGCGCGGTGGCTCAGGCCTGTAATACCAGCACTTTGGGAGGCCGAGGTGGGTGGATCACGAGGTCAGGAGATCGCGACCATCCTGGCTAACACGGTGAAACCCCGTCTCTACTAAAAAACAATACAAAAAAATTAGCTGGATGTGGTGGTGGGCGCCTGTAGTCCCAGCTACTCAGGAGGCTGAGGCAGGAGAATGGCGTGAACACAGGAGGCGGAGCTTACAGTGAGCAGAGATCCAGCCACTGCACTCCAGCCTGGGCGACTGAGCGAGACTCTGTCTCAAAAAAAAAAAAAAAAGAAATGTCATCTTTTAACGAAGACCAAAATGTTCCAAGTTCAAAGATGTAAGACATCCTAAGGATGCTCTTCTATAAATTCAGACCTCGGGGAGGAGATGGAAAACGAACTTCAGTACTTATTTCTAGAAATAGAACGCAGTGCTGGGTCTGTGAGCGGGTGGGAGGTAAGGGCAAGCTGGCAGATGAACGGCAGGAGAAGAGGAACTTCTAGACAACAGGAGCAGCGAGGGTCCATATGTAGGCCTCCTCTCAGTCTTACTGGATGATGCAATCCGCTCAAAACTGCATGCCTGGGAAGAAAAAGCTCTATCATAGGGGAGGGGAAGCTGAGCCTCCAACACTGGAATCTCAGAACCATCTGGCTTAACTTGTTGTTTACAGATGAGGAAACTAAGGCCCAGAGATGTGAGGCAAACTGGTTATCAACCAACCAACTAGCATCTAGGGAGGAGCCATCAATCTCTAAAGACTTGGCTTGGGGCCATTTCCTCCCAAAGGCTATGGCTTCGTTCCCTATAAGAATTGATTTGAGAATCCTCCAAAGCCAAGAGAATATTGTTTCCTCACACTGGGCTATAGAACACAGCTTTAGTGTTTGAGAGGAGCAAGCATTAGAGGTAATGAGGAAAGTGAGTCATGTTTTATCCAGAAAGTCAGCTCTGACTATTCTAGTTCTGTGATGTCTGCCTGTTTTAAAACTATAATCTCCTAAAACACTTTATATATAATAATATATTGCTTTCTTGGCTTGCCAATGACATTAAAAATTTCCTAAGAATAGGGACTACATCTTTTTTTTTTTTTTTTTTTTTTGAGACAGAGTCTTGCTCTGTTGCCCAGGCTGGAGTGCAGTGGCGTGATCTTGGCTCACTGCAACCTCCGCCTCCTGGGTTCAAGCGAGTCTCTTCCTCAGATTCCTGAGAAGCTGGGATTTCAGGCATGTGCCACCATATCCGGCTAATTTTTGTATTTTTAGTAGAGACAGGGTTTCACCATGTTGGCCAGGCTGGTCTCGAACTCCTGGCCTCAAGTGATCCGCCTCAGCCTCCTACAGTGTTGGGATTACAGGCGTGAGCCACCGCGCCCGGCCAGACTACATCTTATACAGCTGTTTCTCACAGCACCTCTAGTTGTGCTGAGCACACAGTTAACAGTTCAACAATTATATGCTTGACTGATGCTTTACAGGCATAATAGACTAAAATAAGATCTTGAAAAGCTAGAGCCCAAAAGAGGGTCAGCAAAACATCTTCAGTACTGTTTGCACAGGACAGCTGTGTTAATATTCTATGAGAGCAATGGAAATGCTGTGCTCTTGAGCTACTGATTGGGATTTGAAATTATCAACTTTCTTTTTTTTTTATTAAAAAAAATAGGCCGGGCGCAGTGGCTCACGCCTGTAATCCCAGCACTTTGGGAGGCCGAGGTGGGTGGATCATGAGGTCAGGAGATCGAGACCATCCTGGCTAACACAGTGAAACCCCGTCTGTACTGAAAATACAAAAAATTAGCCAGGCGTCATGGCGGGCGCCTGTAGTCCCAGCTACTCGGGAGGCTGAGGCAGGAGAACGGCGTGAACCCAGGAGGCGGAGCTTGCAGTTAGCCGAGATCGCGCCACTGCACTCCAGCCTGGGCAACAGAGCGAGACTCCGTCTCAAAAAAAAAAAAAAAAAAAAAGATAGGCCGAGTGCGGTGGCTCACACCTGTAATCCCAGCACTTTGGGAGGCCAAAGTGGGTGGATCACCTGAGGTCAGGAGTTTGAGATCAGCCTGGTCAACATGGCAAAACCCCATCTCTACTAAAAAAATAGAAAAATTAGCCAGGTGTGGTGGTGGTACATGCCTGTAATCCCAGCTACTTGGGAGGCTGAGGCAGGAGAATCACTTGAACCTGGGAGGCAGAGGTTGCGGTGGGCCGAGATTGCGCCACTGCACTCCAGCCTGAGTGAGACTCCATCTCAAATAAAAAAATACTGAGTTTTTTTTTTTTAAGACAGGTTCTTACTCTGTTACCCAGGCTGGAGTGCAGTGGCACAATCATGGCTCACTGCAGCCTCAACCTCCCAGGTTCAAGTGATCATCTCACCTCAGCCTCCTGAGTAGCTGGGACTACAGGCGTACACCACCATACCTGGCTAATTTTTATATGCTTTGTAGAGACAGAGTTTCTATATGTTGCCCAGACTGGTCTTGAATTCCTGGACTCAAGCTATCCACCTGCCTCAGCTTCCCAAAATGCTGGGATCACAGATGTGAGCTACCACATCCAGCCCTAATTTTCTTATTCATTGTCTTCTCTCTCCTTAGGCTCTGTCCTACTCCTTGAAAAGTTAAAACAGGTCCAGCCAGGTGTGGTGGTGTGAATTTGTAGTCCCAGCTACTCAGGAAGCTGAGGCGAGAGGATCTCTTGAGCCCAGGAGTCTGATGATGTAGTGCACCACGACCACGCTTGTGAATAGCCACTGTACTCCATCCTGGGTGACAAAGTGAGACCCCATCTCTAATAAGTAAATAAAACGCAAACAAAAAAGCTCTACTGTAACTATTTCTAATGGTTTCAATGTCTTAAACACAGACCACAGGTTTACAACATAAGAAAAAAAAGTTCAGGAAATAAAATTCACAAATTTGGCCACTTTTTTTTTCACTGTAGCTCTCAGATCTCATGGCCACTTGTTTTTCACTTTTATTTTTTAAAGGCTAGTCAAGTGAAGCAGTGGGAGTGGAAATGGAACAAAGAGATCTATAACTGGTTATGACAAATTAGTCGTAAACACCACTGCACTTGGACTAGCCGCCACTTGTTTTCTACCTCTGAAAAAAAAAAGACAGGAGTTAGAGACCAGCCCCAGCAACATAGTGAGATCTTGTCTCTACATACACAGACAAAAAAATTAGCCTGTAGTCCCAGTCACTCGGGAGGCTGAAGTAGGAGGACTGCACCACGGCACTACGATCTGGGTGACAGAGTGAAACCTTGTCTCAAAAAAAAAAAATGAATTTTTTGGGTTGAAAATCAAATTTTCCGGAGAAACTTATTAAACTCAAACCTCTAATATCCTTTTGATTCTACTTTTAGACATCAGGAAATCCTTTTGCAAATCAATTAACTCTTGAAGTATGGTAAGTTCACTAATAATCCTATTAGCACTCAGAAAGACAAAAGAGAGGTGAATGAAATGGCAAAGATGCCCAGAAGGAAACGACATGGCATGAATCAGTATCAGCTGTCTAGTGTCTGTACTTCTGCGGCTAAGGATCACTCAGTGCAATACCCCCAACCCTGCACATTCCCACCAATTAGTTATATCAAAAACTGCTTGTGAATCCCAAATGATGGGAAAAATAAAAACACTTTAGTACTGCCATCAAAGTACCCTGGGGCTGGGCACAGTGGCTCATGCCTGTAATCCCAGCACTTTGGGAGGCTAAGGCGGGCAGATCACCTAAGGTCTGGAGCTCGAGACAAGCCCGGCCAACATAGCGAAACCCTTCTTTACTAAAAAATACAAAAATTGGCCGGGTGCGGTGGCTCACGCCTGTAATCCCAGCTCTTAGGGAGGCCAAGGCGGTCGGATCACGAGGTCAGGAGATCGAGACCATCCTGGCTAATACAGTGAAACCCTGTCTCTACTAAAAATATAAAAAATTAGCCAGGCGAGGTGGTGGGCCTCAGGAGGCTGAGGCAGGAGAATGGCGTGAACCCGGGAGACGGAGCTTGCAGTGAGCCAAGATCGCGCCACTGCACTCCAGCCTGGGCGACAGACCGAGACTCCGTCTCAAAAAAAAAAAAAAAAATTAGCTGGGCATGGTGGCGGGTGCCTGTAATCCCAGCTACTCGAGAGGCTGAGGCAGGAGAATCGTTTGAACCCAGGAGGCAGAGGTTGCAGTGAGCCGAGATTACGCCATTGCACTCCAGCCTGGGTGACAGAGTGAGACTCCATCTCACCAAAAAAAAAAAAAAAAAAGGTACCCTGGGAGGTCTGTGAAGAGAATAGCAGGTTATAAGAAGGGATTACAAAAGACCACTTTTGCTGCCACCCTCGGCCCTCCCTGGGATAATAAGCCAGAGTACTGAGGGTGAACAAGCCAATTCTTGTCATGGACGATAACTGCTTTTTAGAGGTCACAAAAGCTCTGGTATACTAAACTCCTTAAAACTGGAATGAGACAAACGTGTAAATTCCACATTGAGTTTTTTTGGCGAGTTAGACTTTGACTTTGCAACTCCAAGGTAAAATCAAATGCTGTTCAGAGACTATTATCAAGAATATGTTGAGCAGTGGCTCAATGCTGGCAGAAATCTCACCCACTAGAATGACTTTTTTTTTTTTTGAGATGGAGTCTCACTGTTGCCCAGGCTGGAGTGCAGTGGTGCGATTAGAATGACTTCTGAAAAAAATACTTGTCTATCATGGAGAGACAAACTGGCTCCCAAGTTTGGGAACGTCCGTAGGCTGTCAAGTGGATCCAAAGATAGGATTCACACTGCTGCAGATTCAAGATGCAGAAGTCAATTCAGCAGGAGAAAGAAATCCAGCAAGTTCAGAATGGATCCTCTGAGATGTCAAAGAGACCAGTGGAGATGCAAATCTTAAGCCTCACTATAAAAACTAAAGTCTGGCTGGGCGCGGTGGTGGCTCACACCTGTAATCCCAGCACTTTGGGAGGCTGAGGTGGGCAGATCACGAGATTAGGAGTTCCAAGACCAGCCTGGCCAAGATGGTGAAACCCCGTCTCTACTAAAAATACAAAAATTAGCTGGGCGTGGTGGCATGCGCCTGTAGTCCCAGCTATCTAGGAGGCTGAGGCAGGAGAATCACTGGAACCTAGGAGGTGGAGATTGTGGTGAGCCGAGATCACGCCACTGCACTCCAGCCTGGGGAACAGAGCAAGACTCTGTCTCAAAAATAAATAAATAAATAAATAAATATAAAAAATAAAAAATAAAGTCTGGCCAGGCATGGTGGCTCACGCCTGTAATCCCAGCACTTTGGGAGGACAAGGCAGATGGATCACGAGGTCAGGAGTTCAAGACCAGCCTGGCCAAGAGGGTGAAACCCCGTCTCTACTAAAACTACAAACGTTAGCTAGGCACGGTGGCAGGCACCTGTAATCCCAGCTACTTAGGAGGCTGACGCAGGAGAGTCGCTTGAATCTGGGTGGCAGAGGTTGCAGTGAGCTGAGATCACGCCACTGCACTCCAACCTGGGCGACAGAGTGAGACTGTCTCAAAAAAACCCCAAAAAACAAGAAACTAAAGTCCAGGCATGGTGGCTCACGCCTGTAATAATCCCAGCACTTTGGGAGGCCAAGGCAGGTGGATTGCTTGAGGCCAGGAGTTCGAGACCAGCCTGACCAACATGGCAAAACCATGTCTCTATTAAAAATACAAAAATTAGCCAGGTATGGTGGTGTACACCTGTGATCCCAGCTACTTGGGAGGTTGAGACACAAGAATTGCTTGAACGTGGAAGGCAGAGGTTGCAGTGAGCTAACATTGTGCCACTGTACTCTAGCCTGGGCGACAGAGTGAGATTCTGTCTCAAAAAAAGAAAGAAACAAACAAAAAATCCCTAAAGTCTTCGTAAGTGAAATCATGGAGGATATAATCCACGTAAAGGGCTTAGCACAATGCCCACTACGTAGTAATAATAGTAACATTTACTAAACACTTAACCATAGTGACTCCTCAGTTGTCTCTCAGAGAGCAGCTCTAGAAAGTTGTTGTTTTTTTTGTTTATTTTTTTGAGATGGAGGCTCTCTCCGTCGCCCAGAATGAAGTGCAGCGGCGCCATCTGGGCTCACTGCAACCTCTGCCTCCCAGGTTCAAGTGATTCTCCTGTCTCAGCTTCCCATATAGCTAGGACTACAGGTGCATGCCAGCACGCCCAGCTAATTTTTGTGTTTTTAGTAGAGATGGGGTTTTGCCATGTTGGCCCGGCTGGTCTTGAACTCCTGACCTCAAGTGATCTGCCCACCTCAGCCTCTTAAAGTGCTGGGACATTTTTGAGGCAAATACTGAGCCTATGGAGGAATTCCAGTTTAGTATTTTTGGCGCTCTCAATAGAGAACACCATATTTTTGTCCCTTAAATGTAACAATCACAAGGACATCTTCTCTGAGGAACTGGAAGAGAGGCCTGAAGGGTGGAGATTTCAGATAAAAAGCTAAAGAGAAAGAGTTAAAGAAGCATCCTCCTGAAGTTACTAAATGTATGGCTCATAAATCTATGGGCTCTATAGGGAAATGGTTAACTGCCAACTTAGTAAAGCTGGGGAATTTTAGCGTGAGCATATTAGTTGAACAATGTGAAAAATCAGCAAAACTGCTTTGCCATGAGCAGCGAGTCCCTGAAATAGGCTCTCATTTACTTTCCATTTCTTCTGCTTTCCAGTCTCTTCTCTTTGAAGCAGCTCTTGATTAGTTTCTTTTTAATTGCCACTTAATTGGGAAATAAAATTAGAACACTTATTTGATATCAGTGATGAGGTTTCTCTTTCCATTCTGCTTTGATCTAGTTTTGAAAAACCAAAAGTTGAAGGGAGAAATTAAAAAGGAACTAAAAAGATTTCTTATTTCCAAGAGCTAGCTGCAGCTATAAGCCAACAAATAAACAGGGAAAGAACGACTCTTGGAGAAGCTGAAGAGAAAAACAAAAACAAGTAAGGCTAGCTTTATGGAATTTATTTTCAGAAAGACTGTTCTTTCCTCCTAAGTTTTCATAAGGGATAATATCTCACAACCAGGAAATGAGGTGAACTTATAAAGAATCCATGTTAACCTGTCCCAAGGAGTAAGAGAGCAGGATGGAGATGAGACACCTCTTGTCAGAGGGCTCTTGACCCATGCTTACCAGGATCTCAATGATACTGAAGACACTGCAAAATAAATTCCGAGGCTCCTAGAACACAATAGTCTAAAAGTTCTTTTTTATTCCAAAACACTCAGACAAACTTCACTTATTACCCCCAAATTAAAATCTGCCAACTGATGAGATTTATTCTTTGACAATACTTCTTGGAAAGACTCTCATTAAAAAAAAAAAAAAATCAAATTAAACCATGTAGATGAATCATGAACTACAGGTGGATGCTGCATAAAGATTATCTTAGTCTGACTCTCCTCTCAATTGTTTAAGATAATTATGCTAGGCACGTAACTGGGGGAAATTCAGTGCAGTAAAAAAACAAACAAAACTGGCTGGAGGCAGGAGCTTATGCCCACAATCCCAGCAGTTTGGGAGGCCAAGGTGGGAGCATCACTTGAGGCCAGCAGTTTGAGACCAGCCTGGGCTAAATAGTGAGATCCCCATCTCTACAGAAACTTTTTAAAAAGAAAATTAGCCAGGGATGATGGTGCCTGTCTACAGTCCTAGCTACTTGGGAGGCTGAGGTGGGAGGATCGCTTGAGCCCAGGTCAAAGGCTGCAGTAAGCCATGATCACACCACTGTACTACAGCCTGGACGACAGAGCGAGGCCCTGTTTCCAAAGTAATAATAATAATTTAAAAATTAAATTAAACATTTTTAAAATAGAAAAACTGAAGAGATGCACCCATACACATTGCATAGGTATGCATGTATACCTATATGTATACATGAAGGGTTTGGGGTTTTTTGTATTTATAGAGATGGGGTCTCACCATGTTGCCCAGGCTGGTCTCGAACTCCTGGGCTCAAGTGATTTTTCTGCCTCAGCCTCCCAAAGTGCTGAGATTACAGGCATGAGCCACTACACACAACCACATGAAGTTTTATATTCACCAAATGTTTATGCTGATTTAATTACGGAGGAAACAGAAGACTAGAAAAGTCAAGAACTAAACTCATATACAAAGAGACATAAGAAACTAATACAACTGGCCGGGCATGGTGGCTCACGCCTGTAATCCTAGCACTTTCGAAGGCCAAGGCAGGCAGATTGCCTGAGCTCAGGAGTTCGAGACCAGCCTGGGCAACACGGTGAAACCCCGTCTCTACTAAAATATGAAAAATTAGCTGGGCGTGGCAGTGTGCTCCTGTAGTCCCAGCTACTTAGGAGGCTGAGGCAGGAGAATTCTTGAACCTGGGAGGCAGAGGCTGCAGTGAGCCAAGATCGTGCCACAGCACTCCAGCCTGGGCAACAGAATCCAGTACATGAATTTAGCTCATTTTATTGGCACAGAGCACTATGACTTTAGTTCCTGAAAAAAAGGGCCAGGAGGCTGGGTGTGGTGGCTCATGCTTACAATCCCAGCACTTTGGGAGGCTAAGGCAGGAGGATCACTTGAACCCAGGAGTTTGAGACTAGCCTGGGCAACACAGCGAGACACAGTCTCTTTAAAAAAAAAAAAAAAAAAAAAAAAAAAAAAAAAAAAAAAAGGCCTAAGAGAATAAGGGTTAACTTGAACTAACATTAACCTTTATTATATATTACACATTTTAGACTCTCTAGCATTGAAAGGAAAACTTCTGTCAATTTTTACATGATTTTTGAGAACATTTTAAATAATACTAAGTAAAGACAAAAAACATTTCAACAAGCAAAACACAGTGGAAAGCACACAACAGTGGAAAGCTCCACAGCAAATTGGAGCTTCCTGGTTTCTGTAGGTATTTCTTTTTTTTTTTTTGAGACGGAGTCTGGCTCTGTCGCCCAGGCTGGAGTGCCCAGTAGTGTGATCTCGGCTCACTGCAAGCTCTGCCTCACAGGGTCACACCATTCTCCTGCCTCAGCCTCCCGAGTAGCTGGGACTACAGACACGTGCCACCACGCCCGGCTAATTTTTTGTATTTTTATTAGAGATGGGGTTTCATTGTGTCAGCCAGGATGGTCTCGATCTCCTGACCTCGTGATCCTGCCTGCCTTGGCCTCCCAAAGTGCTGGGATTACAGGCGTGAGCCACTGCGCCCGGCCTCTGTAGGTATTTCATAAAAATTGTAGTAAGGGTTACAATGAGAATTATTCGGGGAGAGAAAATGTGTATGTAAGAAAAATCTGACATCCTCTCACTTGGTGAGGGGAGATGAAACTCCACTAATATTGGGCTAGGCACTTTAATATCTGCCATTCATTCATACAGCAAATACTCATTAATGCCCATTAAGTGCTAGGCATTTCGAAGACACAATCCTGTTTACATGCACCTTACTGTCAGATGAGACAGGTACCTGACACATTAAGAAAAATTACTAAACATGTAGTTATATTTATTGTTATTATAACTACTGTTACAATAAAAGCTACAATACAGTATGTGATAAGAGCAGAGGGGCAATCTGGGAGGTTAGGGACAATCTGAAGAAAAAGGAGGAGGGAGGAAGAGGAGTGCATTCCAGATGTTATCTCATTAATCCCTACAACTCTGAGTTAAGTACCTTTCCCAAGGTCACAGGACTGTTAAGTGTCAGAGCCAAGCTTTGAGATGAGATTTTGAGATCAGAGGCTTGCTCTGTTGCCCAGGCTGGAGTGCAGTGGAGAGATCTCAGCTCACTGCAACCTCTGCCTCCTGTTTTCAAGTGATTCTCCTGCCCTCAGCCTCCCGAGTAGCTGAGATTACAGGCGCCTGCCATCACACCCAGCTAATTTTTGTATTTTTAGTAGAGATGAGGTTTCGCTATGCTGGCCAGGCTGGTCTCAAACTCCTGACCACAAGCGATCTGCCCACCTCAGCCTCCCAAAGTGCTGGGATTACAGGCGTGAGCCACCGCGCCTGGCCTGAGATCAGATTTAAATGATTCCAAAGTCCATGCTTTTCCACTATGCCGTGCTGCATTTTCCCACATTGCTGCTTCTCTCCAAAACCATTTCCTCTTAAAATTCATGGAAAAATGTTGACTCTACCCCAGATTCTTAGTGCCAGAATTAGACTCTCTCCTCCAGACTAGGCCCTTAGTTTTTCACCTGCTACCTCCAAACTCATTTTCACAGATCTTTAGATTTGGGATGCTAATAAACATAATTTTTTCACCCAGACCATAACCATGCACAGAAACACCACCGCAAACTGTCAAAGTTTTTAAGGTTATTACTTACTTCTTTTTTTTTTTTTGAGACGGAGTCTCGCTCTGTCGCCCAGGCTGGAGTGCAGTGGCGCAATCTCGGCTCACTGCAAGCTCCGCCTCCCGGGTTCACGCCATTCTCCTGCCTCAGCCTCTCCGAGTAGCTGGGACTACAGGCACTCGTCACCATGCCCGGCTAATTTTTTGTATTTTTAGTAGAGACGGGGTTTCACCGTGGCCTCGATCTCCTGACCTCGTGATCCGCCCGCCTCGGCCTCCCAGAGTGCTGGGACTACAAGCGTGAGCCACCACGCCCGGCCGGTTATTACTTACTTCTACTACAAATAAAATAATTTTATTTATTTTTTTTTTTTGAGATGGAGTCTCGCTCTGTTGCCAAGCTGGTGTGCAGTGGCGCGATCTCAGCTCACTGCAACCTCCACCTCCCGGGTTCGAGTGATTCTCCTGCCTCAGCCTCCCGAGTAGCTGGGACTACAGATATGCGCCACCATGCCCAGCTAATTTTTCTATTTTTAATAGAGACAGGGTTTCACCATGTTGGCCAGGATGGTCTCAATCTCTTGACCTTGTGATCCACCTGACTCGGCCTCCCAAAGTGATGGGATTACAGGCATGAGCCATTGTGTGCTTTTTTTTGTTATTTGGTCCAGATCTCTGCCCCAGTCTGGCCTCCTTGGCCCAAATGGAATACAGGCAGGACCACCCACCTCGCCTCTAATTGAGACAGGGTTTTGCTCTGTTGCCCAGGTTGGAGTGCAGTGGCGCAATCTCAACTCACTGCAGCCTCCACCTCCCAGGTTCAAGAGATTCTCCTGCCTCAGTCTCCGCAGTAGCTGGGACTATAGGCGTACGCCACCATGCCCAGCTAAATTTTGTATTTTTAGTGGAGACGGGGTTTCACCATGTTGGTCAGGCTGTTCTCAAACTCCTGACCTCAAGTGATCCGCCTGCCTCGGCCTCCCAAAGTGCTGGGATTACAGGTGTGAGCTACCACGCTAGGCCAATAAAATAACTTTCTGGCACACAGTTTTGAAAAGTGATTCACAGATTATAGCGCACAAACCTAAGGACACTGGTCAGGACAACAGTTAAGAAGACAAAAATAAAAGCAACTACAAAAAGAGCAAAGAAAATGCCACACTTTCACTTCTGGAATGACTTTCACATTCACCAACTCTCATCTGTGATTCAGATCTCTACTCAGGAGAGCTTCACTTTCCCTTCTTCCGGTTCCTACTTCCTCTTTCTCAGCTCTTCCATTTTTAGGAATATCAAACTTCAAAACAAGGCTTTTATTACATTAGATCTGTTGTGGGTTATAGCAACAGAACAGTCATAAAAACTAAATTTGGCAAGCTTCCTATTCCTCTACATTCTTCCTGTGATTTTTTTTTTTTTTTTTTTTTGAGAAGGAGTCTCGCTCTGTCGCCCAGGCTGGAGTGCAGTGGCGTGATCTCAGCTCACTGCAAGCTCTGCCTCCTGGGTTCACGCCATTCTCCTGCCTCAGCCTCCGGAGTAGTTGGGACTACAGGCGCCCGCCACCACGCCCGGCTAAATTTTTTGTATTTTTAGTAGAGACGGGATTTCACAGTGTTAGCCAGGATGGTCTCGATCTCCTGACCTCGTGATCTGCCTCCCAAAGTACTGGGTTTACAGGCGTGAGCCACCGTGCCCGGCCCTTCCTGTGATTTTTAATGCTGGCTGAAGAACAAAAAAGCTAGATCTTTTAACCTAAGATTTACCACAAGCAGATTATAAACCACTTAAATACAGTCATGCTTCACTGAACGTCAGGGGTATGTGCTGGGAAATGCATGGTTAGCTGATTTTTGTCTTGCAGACATCATAGGGTGTACTTACACAAACCTAGATGGTATAGCCTACTAAATGCCTAGGCTATATGGTGTACATTACAGTAACATGCTATACAGGTTTGTAGCCTAGGAGCAATAGGCTACTGCATGTTACTGAGTACTGCAGGCAACTATAACACAATGGTAAGTATTTGTGTATCTAAGCATACCTAAACATAGAAAGGATACAATAAAAATATGTACTATAATTTTGTGGGACCATCTCTTCTATGCAGCCTTTGGTCTTTATACCTTTATATCTGGACTACCACCAATACTGCGAATAACAAGGTGGCTATGAGAATCAGACTGCCTCAGACTCGGCAAGTTATACACCCAAAAATCTCTCACGACTTTCAGTTTAAAAATATATCTACAAATATAGACAGGAAGATGGGGAGAGACAGCGCGAGTGCCAGTGCCAGGCACCAACCATGTGAAGAAAGATGAATAAGCTGTGGCTTACAGCAGTAAAAACTAATTTGGAAAAAGAATTCAACATTCAAATGCCTGGTGCGTTTCTTCATCCATAGGAACAAATAGTAACTAATGGCAAGACCCTAAAGTACAGGATAGGCAGTATGGAGCCCGAGGACTCCAAATACTCTCCAAGAAACAACATCGCTCATTTCTTGAAGCCTGGGGCTGCTCTGCAAAGGTAACAAGGCAAAGATGTTCGAAGACTTAATTATATTAATATATTGTTCAGGATACTTATGGATTATTTGGAGCAATGGAAACTATGTAAATCAAAGCATTACCATATCGTTAATTACATAGGTTTATAAGGTGAGTTTATATTTTGGGATTCTCTGGCAGTGATATTTTACAATATAATTATATATACAGTTTGTATAGTCTGATGAGTTTCCTCACTGAGGGTGAACTGCTGCGAAATGTTTTATTATTCGTTTATTGCTAGTCACGTTGTTCAAACAACACGTCTATAAGTAACGTTCCCTTTGAACTGTACTGTTACTAGACTGTCCTGTGTTGTACCATCGAAAACCATCGTCCAACATGCTCTTTTCCCAGGAATGGCCTGAAGCACACGAGTGGAACATTGCATAGAACTTTTATATAATAAAAGTACTGAACGTCTCCAGCCCTTAATATCCAGAGCACCCACCCTTGGTAAATGACAAAGGCAGTAACCAATCGCCAGGCAGGAGCCTAGTGACTTCGCCAATAAGAACATGAGGGTGGGGCTAGACTAAGCTCCCGGTGACTTCCCCGCACCCCAGAGACCCAGGTTGTGGGAGGCTGGACAGGAATTGGACTCCGAGGATTTCGTTACCCCCGGTTGTAGCTGTTGTCCTCCTCATTCTCGCAATCGCTGCAGTGCTCATGGCCGTTCCCGTTCCCTTCCATCATCTGCGGCAGCGGAGGTGCCGGCGGCTTCACTGCTGTCTCACTCTCGTCCGCCATCTTGAGTTGCGAGAGCAGGGCT
Organism: Hylobates moloch; assembly: GCF_009828535.3. Taxonomy (NCBI): domain Eukaryota; kingdom Metazoa; phylum Chordata; class Mammalia; order Primates; family Hylobatidae; genus Hylobates; species Hylobates moloch. The sequence goes on along the minus strand of NW_026652285.1, from coordinate 28,686,659 downwards.
CCGCGCCCCGCTACATGGGGGGTTCCTATTGGACAAGGGGAATTTGCGCTGCATTCTGGGTTTTGTAGTTTTTCTGGCGAAGGGAGCTGCCACTAGGAGAGACTCTTTCCCAGGAAACTGACTACAATACCCAGGAATCACGAGGACGGCTCCAGTCGGATTAAGGGGCGGGGCCACTAATACCCGGAAGTCTAGGCATTCGGCCACGCTTTGAGGAAAGAAGGGGCGCAAGATTGGTGGGACCGACCCTTGGGAACCGGGCGGCCGCCTGGCATGCTGGGAGTTGTAGTTCGATGCTGGTTTAGGGTTTCAGGCGTGGAGGTTCCAAATCCAAGGTTTGATTTCAGCCTGCCCTTGCCAGTGCCTGGGCCGCTGGGAGCCGTTATTGGCTGCCGTTAAGGACCGTTACCTTTCCCGAGTAAGTGAAAGGGCCTGAGGCCCGCGTGTGCGACCAGCCTGGAGCCGGAATGCCCCAAGCCTTCTTGGAGTGGGCTTTTCTGCAAGAAGCCGAGTTGATTCCTGGCCGCCTTCCTCACTCGGGAGTCTGGGCAACGCGGCGGTCATTGGCAGTTCGAGGTCTCATGAGAGGCAGTGGATTTTTTTGTGCGAAGCGCTGACCCTAAGCCAGGAGACCACACTGCTAGGGAGGCAGGGCTCGCCGCCTCATCTTGGCCTCCAGGTGCTGATCTTCGCCAAGCTCTTTCGCGCACACATGGTCCCTTTAATTCCCCACAAGAATCTTCCACAACGACTCTTTTTTTTTTTTTTTTTAAATACGGCCGCCCTCTGTCGCCCAGGCTAGAGCGCAATGGCTCAAGATCACGGCTCACTGCAATCAAGCTATCCTCCCACCTCAGCCTCCCAAGTACCTAGGACTACAGACGTGAGCCACCACACCGGGCTAATTTTTATATTTTTTGTAGAGACGAGGGTCTCGCCTTGTTGCCCAGGCTGGTCTCGAACTCCTGGCCTCTAGGGATCTTCCTACCCCAACCCCACAAAGTGCTGGGATTACAGACGTGAGCCACGGCACCCAGCCCACATCGACTCTTTCTTTAATAAGTGCCAGACTCTGTAGTAAGGCCTTTCGTACATTATCTCATTTAATCCTCTCAACAAGTCTACAATACAAGTCTACAATATAGGTCCTATTATTATTATTCATCTTTTTGTTTTGTTTTGTTTTGAGGCGGAGTCTCGCTCTGACGCCCAGGCTGGAGTGCAGTGGTGCAGTCTCGGCTCACTGCAACCTCCGCCTCCCAGGTTCAAGTGATTCTCTTGCCTCAGCCTCCTGGGTAGCTGGGATTAAAGGCGCATGCCACCACACCTGGCTAATTTTTGTATTTTTAGTAGAGATGGGGTTTCAATCTCAAACTCCAGACCTCGTGATCTGCCTACTTCGGCCTCCCAAAGTGCTGGGATTAGAGGTGTGAGCCACCGTACCCGGCCATATTGACCTTTTTGACAGATGAAAAAATGTGGCCCTGAGAGGTTGGTAAATTGCACAGTCACATAGCTAGTTAAGTGGCAACTCGGTATACAAATCTGGATCTGTGTGCCCCTAGGCCCTCTGAATTCTTTGCCACCATAGAAGTCCCATTTTCTGATACACTGTTCACTCAAGGAAATCAGTTACTAAAAGGTAACTGTGACTCTATGTGTGTATTCTATGTCAGGGGAAAAAAGGTAACTGCCACATTTTAATCTGTTTTTAACCTTGATTGAATGTTTCAGTCCCTGAGTCTCACTCTTGTGACTGAGTAATCTCACCTGAGTGCCCAAAGACATGGTTCCCATTTGTGGAAATTTCCTATTCGGGTTGAGTGTGGTGGGTGATGAGAGGACTAATTCTTACCATCAGAGCACTCCATGGCCAAAAAGGGAAATGATCTTTGCCTTTGGGAAGGATCTCAACATGGGAAGAATGGCAGGGCGGGAAGAAACAGTTCCCATGTGACTCAGGGAAAGAAAACACAATTAAAACACAGAAGTAAATATAGTCAACTCTGTTTCTTTCTTTCTTTTTTTTTTTTTTTTGAGGCGGAGTCTCGCTCTGTCGCCCAGGCTGGAGTGCAGTGGCGCAATCTCAGCTCACTGCAAGCTCTGCCTCCCGGGTTCACGCCATTCTCCTACCTCAGCCTCCCAAGTAGCTGGGACTACAGGCGCCTGCCACCTCGCCCGGCTAATTTTTTGTATTTTTAGTAGAGACGGGGTTTCACCATGTTAGCCAGGATGGTCTCGATCTCCTGACCTCGTGATCCGCCCGCGTCAGCCTCCCAAAGTGCTGGGATTACCCAGGCATGAGCCACCACGCCCAGCCAACTCAACTCTGTTTTTATATCCATGGCATGAGCCACCGCGCCCAGCCAACTCAACTCTGTTTTTATATCCATGGCATAAGCATAAGTAATTATGATCCAAAGCAGCAGATAATCCCCAGTCATTTATATTTGACTTTGGAAGGCAGTCAAAGATGCCCACTCAGTCTGAGAGCTGTCACCACACTCAACTCTCCGGGGTCCAAGACTGCTGTTCAACGCGATTGCCCTATTTGCAGCTGCAGGGAAGCGGGGGTCAGAGATAAGAATAATAATAATAAAGCCAGGCCAGGTGCCGGGGCTCACGCCAGTAATCCCAGCACTTTGGGAGGCCGAGGTGGGTGGATCACCTGAGGTCAGGAGTTCGAGACCAACCTGGCCAACGTGGCAAAACCCCGTCTCTACTGAAAATACAAAAAAATTAGCTGGGCTTAGTGGTGGGCGCCTGTAATCCCAGCTACTTGGGAGGCTGAGACGCGCGAATCTTTTGAACCTGGGAGGCAGAGGTTGCAGTAAGCCAAGATTCTGCCACTGCACTCTAGCCTGATTGACAAAGTGGGACTCTGTCTCAAAAAAATAAAAAGTAGCCTGGGCGTGGTGGCTCATGCCTGTAATCCCAGCACTTTGGGATTACAATAATAAAAGATAAAAAGGTATTGTGTATGCTATTTTTATTTATTATTATTATTTTTGAGACTGAGTCTCGCTCTGTCACCCACGCTGGAGTGCAGTGGTGCAGTCTCGGCTTGCTGCAACCTCTGCCTTCTGCATTCAAGCAATCATCCCGCCTCAGCCTCCCCGGTAGCTGGGACTACAGGTGCGCACCCCCATGCCCGGCTAATTTTTGTACTTATAGTAGAGATGGGGTTTCACCATGTTGGCCAGGCTGGTCTTAAACTCCTGACCTCAGGTAATCCACCCACCTCGGCCTCCCAAAGTGCTGGAATTACAGGTGTGAGCCACCATGCCTGGCTTTTTTTTTTTTTTTTGTGAGACAGAATCTCACTGCCACCCAGGTTGGAGTGCAGTGGCACAATCTCGACTCACTGCAACCTCTGCCTTCCAGGTTTAAGCGAGTATCCTGCCTCAGCCTCCCGAGTAGCTGGGATTACAGGTGCCTGCCACCACGCCCAGCTAATTTTTGTACTTTTAGTAGAGACAGGGTTTCACCACGTTGGCCAGGCTGGTCTCGAACTCCTGACCTCAGGTGATCCGCCCGCCTTGCCCTCCCAAAGTGCTGAGATTACAGGTGTGAGACACCGCACCCGGCCTGAAATACTTTTTTTTTTTTTTTGAGATGGAGTCGCACTCTGTCGCCCAGGCTGGAGTGCAGTGGCACTATCTCGGCTCACTGCAACTTCCGCCTCCCGGATTCAAGCAGTTCTCCTGCCTCAACCTCCCGAGTAGCTGGGATTACAGGCACACACTGCCATGCCCAGCTAATTTTTTGTATTTTAGTAGAGACGGGGTTTCACCATGTTGCCCAGGCTGGTCTCCAACTCCTGAGCTCAGGCAATCCGCCTGCCTTGGCCTCCCAAAGTGCTAGGATTACAGACATGAGCCACTGCGCCCGGCCGAGAGCTTTCCACTTTGAAACAATTTTAGTTTGTGAAAAGCTGGCCCGGTTCTGCCTTATGGAGTTATGCAGAAATATAGCTGGGTGAGGTGGCTCATGCCTGTAATCCCAACACTTGGGGAGGCTGAGATGGGTGGATCACTTGAGCCCAGGAGTATGAGACCCGCCTGGGCAACAGAGAGAGAGACCCTGTCTCTAAAAAAACAAAAAGACAAAAATTAGCGTGGCATTGTGGCACGCACCTGTGGTCCTAGCTACTTGGGAGGCTGAGGTGGGAGGATCGCTGGAACCCAGGATCATGCCACTGCACTCCAGCCCGGACAACATGGCAAGGCCCTGTCTCTATATAAAAAGGAAAAAAGGGCCAGGCGCAGTGGCTCATGCCTGTAATCCCAGCACTTTGGGAGGCCGAGACAGGCAGATCATGAGGTCAGGAGATCGAGACCATCCTAGCTAACACAGTGAAACCCTGTCTCTACTAAAAATGCAAAAAATTAGCCAGGCATTGTGGCGGGCACCTGTAGTCCCAGCTACTTGGGAGGCTGCGGCAGGAGAATGGTGTAAACCAGGGAGGCAGAGCTTGCAGTGAGCGGAGATCGTGCCACCGCACTCCAGCCTGGGCGACAGAGCGAGGCTCAGTCTCAAAAAAAGGAAAAAAGGCCAGGCACGGTGTCTCATGCCTATAATCCCAGCACTTTGGGAGGCCAAGGCAGGCAGATCACCTGAGGTCAGGAGTTCAAGACCAGCCTGGCCAACATGGTGAAACCCCATCTCTACTAAAAATACAAGATTTAGCTGGGCACAGTACGGACGCCTGTAATCCCAGCTACTCGGGAGGCTGAGGCAGGGAGAATTGCTTGAACCCGGGAGGCGGAGGTTTTAGTGAGCTGAGATCGCACCATTGCACTCCAACCTGGGCGACAGAGCAAGACTCTGTCTTGGGAAAAAAATATATATAGCTGGGCACGGTGGCTCACGCCTGTAATCCCAGCACTTCGGGAGGCCGAGGCGGGTGGATCACGAGGTCAGGAGATCGAGACCATCCTAGCTAACACGGTGAAACCCCGTCTCTACTAAAAATGCAAAAAATTAGCCGGGCATGGTGGCGGGCGCCTGTAGTCCCAGCTACTCGGGAGGCTGAGGCAGGAGAATGGCGTGAACCCGGGAGGCGGAGCTTGCAGTGAGCCGAGATTGCGCCACTGCACTCCAGCCTGGGGGACAGAGAAAGACTCCGTCTCAAAAAAAAAAAAAAAAATATATATATATATATATATATATAAAAGAGTGCAGGCAGAGTGTGACTCCCTGGGTTCTAAATCCTGGCTCTGCCTCTGACTTAATGAATGAACTTAGGCAAGTCACTTAACCTCTGAGCGTCAATGTCATTATCTGTAAAATAAGACTTGCATAGAGAGCCCTAAAAGTGTCTAGGACAGAATTAATACCCACTTAATTATTATTTCCCTTCCCAGGAAGTCAGCATTACTACTATGATAACCAAAGAAAAACTTTCTTCGTGATGTCCATCACAGATCTAGGCCCTTACTGTACTTCCAGCATGTCAGAGATAACCTTCTTTTTTTTTTTTTTGAGATGGAGCTTTGCTCTTGTTGCCTAGGCTGGAGTGCAATGGTGCGATCCCTCCTCACTGCAACCTCTGCCTCCTGAGTTCAAGCGATTCTCCTGCCTCAGCCTCCCGAGTAGCTGGGATTACAGGTGTGAGCCACCATGCCTGGCTAATCTTTTGTATTTTTAGCAGAGAAGGGGTTTCACCATGTTGGCCAGGCTAGTCTCAAACTCCTGACCTCAGGTGATCCCCCACCTTGGCCTCCCAAAGTGCTGGGAGTACAGGTGTGAGCCACTGTGCCCGGCCAGAGATAACCTTTCTTCTGGTGGACCTAGGAAGCCATGAGATAGGTTGTGATTCATTTATTCCAACCTCGGGAACACTGATGACTTGTCAGCCTCTATGGCAGGAACTGGAGAGTCAGGGGTAGAACAGTTCTAGCACAGTGCCTAAGACAGCACAGGCTGTCCAGAGGCAGGAGCCTTAACCTGGGGCAGGAGATCCTGGGGGGACATGATGGCTTAGCTGAATGTTCATCAGGACAGTAAACAAACTGGGGTGGATGTTCTAGGTAGAAAGTCCAGGTGCCTGAGACTTGGGTGCTTTAGAGGTATGGCAATGAGAATGATATGACTTAGGACTGGAGCTTCGAAAGTGAGGAGTGTGTGCCTGTGGTTCCAGCTACTCAGTGGGAGGCTGAGATGGGAGGATCACTTGAGGCTGGGAGGCAGAGGTTGCAGTGAGCCAAGATCACGCCACTGCACTAACCTGGGTAACAGAGTGAGACCCTGTCTCAAAAATAAATAAATAAACGTACAGAAAATAAATTTAAAACTAGGAGCCAAAGGAGTCATCTTTAATGGACTCAGGGTTGTTCATCAAACAAAATGAGAAGCAGAACTGTATTCCAGGCATCATGCTAAATGCTAAGGACACAGAGGTGACTGAGATGCAGGCCACTATCAGGATGAAATGAGATTGTGTAAGTAGCTACAGCCAGCTCAAAGTTTCTTATTGCCATCCTGAATCATGAAAGACATATATTTGAGCAGAAAAAGCCCTTGATGGCATCACATGGAAACTCCAAAGCCCAAGTTTCATTTTGGAGGAGGTACCTGGGTTGAAGGCCCTGTAGCAGCCCTTCACCCTTTCCTATGGGATCTTCCTGGGGCAGAGGTGCAGCTACTTTTGGCAGATTGGACCACAAGGATACCTCCTTGGAAGACAAGGCTCTCACTTGTACATGAATAGTTATAATACTGTAAGGCAGTATCTGAGAAAAGTAGGGTCATCTGGAGGGTTTCCTAACAGTGTCCCAGGAAGATCCAGATAATTTGGGGGGACGGACCAGGCTTGTTCCTATCCCTGTCTTGGCCAGCCATGATTACTGGTGGGAGTCTGGGTATCCCTTGGATGTGTCAGGAGTAGGGAAAAGGGTGAGAACTACAGGATTAGGTTAGCTATACATTGTTTGATCAAGGAAGGGAATTGAGCCATTAAATCTGGCTCTATAAAATAGAATTAGATTTGTTCTGTATGGCCCCACGGTTTAAAACTAGGAGAGATACTGCCTAAGAAAGAACTTTCTAACTGCCAAGACTGGACTTAAAACAATAACAACTGTCGGCCAGGTGTGGTGGCTCACACCTGTAATCCCAGCACTTTGGGAGGCTGAGGCAGGCAGATCGCCTGAGGTTGGGAGTTTGAGACCAGCATGGCCAGCATGGTGAAACCCCATCTCTACTAAAAATATAAAAATTAGCCGGGCATGGTGGCAGGCACCTGTAATCCCAGCTACTAGGGAAGCTGAGGCAGGAGAATCGCTTGAACCCGGGAGGCGGAGATTGCAGCGAGCTGAGACCCCGCCATTGCACTCCAGCCTGGGCAACAGAGCCGGACTCTGTCTCGAAAAAAAAAAAAAAACTGTCTTGAGTGGCAGTGAGTTTCCCAACATGAGACATGTACATGTATAGATGGCAGAGATAGTGGAAGAGATTCAAATACTGGCAGGGTATTTGGAACAAATGGCCCTTTTGGACACAAGGTGGAGTCCTATGTATTGGGTGATGGTAGTAGGTCTCCTTGACTGTTGAAGTCAGGAAGAAAGCTTTCAGGGACTCAGGTGATCTAAGAAAGATGTTAAATTACTTAATTCCTCAATATACTGAATCCCTACTGTGCAGGGCACTGGGTATTGTAGTGGTAGATAGACAAGATTCCTACCTTAAAGGAAGTAGAGAACAGAAATACAGTTTAAGGAGAGGGAAGGGAGACAGGGTAGGTGTTAATTAAAAACTTCCTGCTTGGCGAGGCACGGTGGCTCATGTCTGTAATCCCAGCACTTTGGGAGGCCGAGGTGGGCGGATCACCTGAGGTCAGGAGTTCAAGACCAGCCTGGCTAACATGGTGAAACCCCATCTCTACTAAAAATACAAAAATTAGCCCGATGTGCTGGGCATGCTGGCTGACACCTGTAATCCTAGCACTTTGGGAGGCCGAGGTGGGTGGATCACCTAGGTCAGGAGTTCCAGACCAGCCTGGCCAACGTGGTGAAACCCCATCTCTACTAAAAATACAAAATTAGCTGAGTGTGGTGGTACATGCCTGTAATCCTAGCTACTTGGGAGGCTGAGGCAGGAGAATCGCTTGAACCCGGGAGGTAGAGGTTGCGGTGAGCCGAGATCGTGCCACTGCACTCCAGCCTGGGCAACAAGAGCAAAACTCCATCTCAAATGCAAAAAAAATTAGCTGGGTGTGGTGGCGCACACCTCTAGTCCCAGATACTTGGGAAGCTGTGGCAGGAGAATCGCCTGAACCTGGGAGGCAGAGGCTGCAGTGAGCCAAGATCCTGCCACTGCACCCCAGCCTGGGCAATAGAGCGAAACTCTGTCTCAAAAAAACAAAACAAAACAAAACCAACCAAACAAAAAAAAAACAAAAAGAACTTCCTGCTATATGTGAGGCATAACTAGATAACTAGATTGATTTTTTTTTTTTTTAACTGGAGACGGAGTCTTGCTCTAGTCTCCCAGGCTGGAGTGCAGTGACCAGATCTTGGGCTCACTGCAACCTCCACCTCCCGGGTTCAAGCAATTCTCCTGCCTCAGCCTCCCGTGTAGCTGGGATTACAGGCGCCTGCCACCATGGCCAGCTAATTTTTGTATTTTTAGTAAAGATGGGATTTCGCCATGTTGGCCAGGTGGTCTCAAACTCCTGACCTCAGGTGATCCCCCCGCCTTGACCTCCCAAAGTGCTGGGATTACAGGCGTCAGCCACAGCACCCGGCCTAGATGCTTTATTTTTTTTGAAGCAAGGTCTCATTTTGTTGCCCAGGCTGGAGTGCAGTGGCACCATCATGGCTCACTGCAGCCTTGACCTCCTGGGCTCAAGCCATCCTCCTGCTTCAGCCTCCCGAGTAGCTGACTGTCACCATGCCTGGCTAGTTTGTTTATTTGTTTGTTTGTTTTTGTAGAGATCCGGGATTAGTCTCACTCTTGTTTAGGCTGGTCTCAAACTCCTGGGCTCAAGTGATGCTCCCACTTAGGCATCCCAAAGTGCTGAGATTACAGGTGTGAGCCACCGTGCCCGGCTTTTACGTATTCTTTCAACAACGCTGCACGGCTGCGATTATCCCCACTTTGAGAGGAGATAGGATGAGAGGCTGAGTGGCTTGCTAGGCTTGTATGGACAGGATGCGGGCTCTGCAATCACATGACTTTGTATGAGAGGGCAAATGGATTAACCGCTAAACATAGTTTCCTGTTGTGTAAAATGGGGATGATGATAGGATCCACCCTGAGGACTGTGCGGGCTGAGATAATCACACAAAGTGTTCTTAGGACCTGGCAGGTGGAAAGTGCTCATGATCACCACTGCCAAGGCTGCACAAGTAGTGAGTGACCGAGCTTTGTATCTGAACTTAGGACCCTGCAGTTTTGCCCCTCTCCTCTTTCTCCCTCTCCTTCCCGGCTCTGGGGAAAGGGAAAGTTATGGCTCCGGGTCGGGGGTTGGGGGAGCTCTGTGCCGCGCGCCGGGGCCGAGCTCTCCCCCCCTACCTCCCGCGTACGCCCGCCTCTCCCGCGTACGCCCGCCCAACCAACCTCTCCCGGCCCCGCCCGCCAGCCAGCCCGCACAACCTCTCCCGGCCCCGCCCTCCAGCCAGCCCGCACAACCTCTCCCGGCCCCGCCTGCTGGCCGGACGTCCGGTCCGCTGGCGCGCGCTCCCGAGGTCCCGCCTCGCCCGCTGAGCCGGCCTGTAAGTGCTGCGGAGATTGGGCTAGAGGCGGAGGCCTGGGCCGGGTCGGAGGCGCTGGGTACGTAGCGCGCCGCGCGGGCCGGTGGGAGCCGGCCGGGCCCCGGGGAGGAGGCGGGCCCTGGCCGCGGCTGCTCCGCGGGGCTGCTACCGCCCCGGGCGCCCCAGTTTGCGACCTAGTGGGGCTAGGGGCCTCTTTTGAAAGCCTGAGTTACGATGTATTGAGCGCATCGTGTGCGGCCAGCACTAAGGCAAGCGCTTTTATATCCACGGCCCATTGTCTTGACAGCAACCCTGCCAAGCAAGGTGTTATTTCTTCTGTTTTACGGCTGAGGACGCGCAGGAAGGTTTACAGCTAGAAAGGGCTGGAGATTGTGGATTCAGACTCAGGATCAGACCAAAGCCACTGCCCTTTAGAACTTTGCGGGCCTATTGATTCTTGAATCTAGCTTCTGCCACTTCAGTTGTGTGATCTTGGGGTATCTTTCCGACCCCAAGTTTGCTCATCTGAAAAATGGGAATAAAGCTACAGTATCTGTCCTATAGGGTGGGTATAAAGTGCTTTACTGTTGAGCTGAGTGATCATCTCCGATTTTCAGACCTCTCTCCTCCGCTTCCTTCTCCCCCGGGAGGCCAGACAGTTAAGATTTTAGTGAAGGCCCCCGGGACTGGGGCGGCGTGGATCTCCCGCCCACCCACTAGTGAGGGAGGCCATCCGGCCACCCGTCTCTTCCTTCCCCAGCTCCGCAAAGGAGGTGTTGGCATCTCAGGTGTTTGCTTACAGAGTTTTCAAAGATTTTTCACTCTCTCCCTTAGTTACGGGAAAATGATTCAAATGATTCAAACTACCCGAGTGAACTTTGACATTAAGTCTCAATTCTAAAGGTGAGGAAATGGAAGCCTTTGAATATGTTTTATGTCTTAAACGTGTTTGTTTTTGCAGGAGGGAGAGTGCTCATTTTACCTGAATAAATCAAGATTGAGTTGGTGTGGCACAGTGCTGGCATAGGCCTGGGGAAAGGGGTGAGATGCTAGAGATCTGGTAGATGGATAGAAAGTGGACAGACGGGTTCGGGTTTTTTTTGTCTCAGCAGGGCCCTAAATTCCCACCAAATCCTCTTCTGTCTGTCTTCACCAAGTTCTGAATCTGTCCCCTTGGCAAATAACCTTTAAAGGGTCTCCTAGTCTCTCTTGGTGCCTGTACCTTAAGGAGAGAAGAAGAGGGCTGATAGCTGAAGGCAGGTAAGCCACGATCTTAGCTTTGTTTTGAAAATTACCCGCTCTGCCGGGCACGGTGGCTCACGCCTGTAATCCCAGCGCTTTGGGAGGCTGAGGAGGGTGGATCACCCGAGGTTAGGAGTTCGAAACCAGCCTAGTCAACATGGTGAAACCCAGTCTCAACTAAAAAATGCAAAAAAATTAGCCGAACATGGTGGTGCATGCCTGTAGTCCCAGCTACTCAGGAGGCGGAGGTTGCAGTGAGCCGAGATAGTGTCACTGCACTCTAGCCTGGGCAACAGAGTGAGACTCCATCTCAAAAAAAAAAGAAAGAAAGAAAAGAAAATTACCTGCTGGGAGGCCGAGCACGGTGGCTCACGCCTGGTAATCCCAGTATTTTGGGAGGCTGAGGCAGGCAGATCACCTGAGGTCAGGAGTTTGAGACCAGCCTGGCCAACATGGTGAAACTCCATCTCTACTAAAAATACAAAAAAATTAGCTGGGTGTGGTGGCAGGTGCCTGCAATCCCAGCTACTCAGGAGGTCGAGGCAGGAGAATCACTTGAACTCGGGAAGCAGAGGTTGCAGTGAGCTGAGATCATGCCACTGCACTCTTGCCTGAGTGACAAGAGCAAGACTCTGTTTCAAAAAAAAACGGAAAAGAAAAAGAAAATTACCTGCTGGCACAGTTTTAGATTGACAGCTTTAGATTGAAACTTTCACATTTTTATTTTGAAGATTACAGAGGATAAAAGTTCTGGTTAATTGTGAATGTTGATATTTTAAAATAAAGCTGTTAAAATCCTCATTTAAACCTGCAGTGAAGTCTAAATATGTACCATTTGATTTGATTTCCCTCATCTTTTGAAAAAAAAACCTCACTTTTTATTTAACCATCGAAATTTCAAATCATTCTTTTTTTCCTTTTTTTTTTTTTCTGAGATGGGATCTTGCTCTGTTGCTCAAGCTGGAGTGCAGTGGCAGTCACTGGTTACTGCAGCCTTGACCTGCTGAGCTCAATCCTCCCACCTCAGCCGCCAAAGTAGCTAAGAGTACAGGTGTCTGTCACCACATATGGCTGATTTTTCTTTTTCTTTTTAGTAGAGACGAGGTCTTGCTATGTTGCCCCGGCTGACTCCTGGTCTCAAGCAATCCTCCCATCTCAGCCTCCAAAAGTGCTGGGATTAGAGGTGTGAGCCACCATGCTTGGCCCTTTTTCCTTCTTGAACTCATATTTCCACTCTGTTTCCTCACAGAAGTTTTTTCTAATGTAATAGTTTTTTTTTTTTTTTGAGACAGCGTCTCTGTCACCCAGGCTGGAGTGCAGTGGTGGGATTACAGCTCACTGCAGCCTTGACCTCTTGGGCTCAAGCAATACTCCCACCTTAGCTTCCCCAGTAGCTAGGACTGCAGGCTTTCGCCACCACACTCAGCCACTTCTTTTTTTTTTTTTCCAAATGAAAGCAATATTACTAGGAAAATAATGGACTAAAGAATGGCTACACCATAGGCAGAATAGCCCTGAGGGCTGCTGGTTGGCTATTTTTATGGTTCTTTCTTTCTTTTTGAGACAGTGTCTGTCTCACTCTGTCACCCAAGCTGGAGTGCAGTGGCACAGTCTTGGCTCACTGCAGCCTCTACCTCCCAGGTTCAAGTGCTTCTCAAGCCTCAGCCTCCTGAGTAGCTGGGATTACAGGTGCATGCCACCACGCCTGGCTAATTTTTGTTTTGTTTTTCTTTGAGATGGAGTCTCGCTCTGTCACCCAGGCTGGAGTGCAGTGGCACGATCTCGGCTTACTGCAACCTCCGCCTCCCGGGTTCAAGCGATTCTTCTGTCTCAGCCTCCCGAGTAGCTGGGACTATGGGCATGCACCACCATGCCCGGCTAATTTTTGTATTTTTAGTAGAGACGGGATTTCACCATATTAGCCAGGCAGGTCTCAAACTCCTGACCTCATGATCTGCCCTCCTCGGCCTCCCAAAGTGCTGGGATTACAGGCGTGAGCCACCGCACCTGGCCTAATTTTTGTATTATTAGTAGAGATGGGCTTTCGCCATATTGGCCAGGTAGACTGGTCTCAAACTCCTGGCCTCAAGTGCTCTGCCCGCATCGGCCTCCCAGAGTGCTGGGATTCCAGCTAATTTTTTTTTTTTTTTTTCATTTTTTTGTAGAGACAAGAGTCCCACTATGTTGCCCAGGCTGGTCTTGAACTCCTGGGCTCAAGTGATCCTCCTGCCTTGACTTCCCAAAGTGCTGGGATTATATGCATGAGACACTGTGCCTGACCATGTAATAATACATTTTATGCCTGAAAGCCTTTGGTTTATCATCATATTTCTCTGTAACAAAAATACATACAAAATTAAAACTTTTTAAAGATTGTATTATTATGAGTATTAAATGTTTCTTTTGGATTGAGTTGTTACAATTATAAAATACACAATTGATAAAAACAACATTAACAAAGTTTTATTTGAGTATTTCTCTTAATAAGCTAAGACGGCCAGGCATGGTGGCTTATGCTTGTAATCTCAACATTTTGGGAGGCCAAAGCAGGCAGATTGCTTGAGCTCAGGTGTTTGAGACTAGCCAGGGGCCAGGCGCGGTGGCTCACGCCTATAATCTCAGCACTTTGGGAGGCCGAGGTGGGCGGATCACAAGGTCAGGAGTTCAAGACCAGCCTGACCAACATGGTGAAACCCTGTCTCTACTAAAGATACAAAAATTAGCCGGGTGTGGTGGCGTGCGCCTGTAATCCCAGCTACTGGGGAGGCTGAGGCAGGAGAATCATTTGAACCCGGGAGCCAGAGGTTGCAGTGAGCCAAGATCACGTCACTGCATTCTAGCCTGGGTGACAGGGTGAGACTCCGACTCAAAAAAAAAAAAAGACTAGCCAGGACAACACAGCAAAACCTCATCTCTACAAAAAATGTTTAAAAATTAGCTGGGCATGTTGGTGCATGCCTGTAGTCCCAGCTACTTGGGAGGCTGAAGTAGGAGGATCGCCTGAGCCCAGGAGGGTTGAAACTTCACTGAGCTGCGATCACACCACTGCATTCCAGCCTAGACAACGGAGTGAGACTCTGCCTCGAAAAAAATAAGCTGGGTGGAGCTTTTTAAAGCTCATGAATCTATCCATGTTTATTTGTATATTTACTGGAGTGAGCAGAGTGCTTTTTTTTTCTTTGGCTGTAACCAGTGAAAAAGTTTCTTCATGTAAATTAAATACACAGGAGTTGAAGGCATTTTTTTTTTTTTTCAGCAATATCACTCAGTTCTTTGAACACCTTCTGAATTATGGGCTGAAAAATCACATTTGATTATTAATAATCTATCAGTCCACAGTTCTTTTAGGTCCTCCTTTAACTTTCTTGAAGGCCAAGGTTTAGAAACCACCAAACTCATGCAAGGATTTGTTCCTTAGTCACTGTAGGCAGTCACTTTCTTAGCATGAATACTGACCTTTTGAATTGCCCTTTCTGGTGCCCAGGGAATTGTCACCTTGTGGGACCGTGCACCTCAGTATTATTTAGCATGGGTGGGTGGTTATGCCTTTCTCTGAAACATGGGAGATGGGTGAGTGTGAAGGAGGAGCTGGGTAGGAGAGCCAGTGGGAATTGAGTTGGAAATTTATGACTCTGAAACTCTACCTTTGTGCCTCTCAGAAAATCTTCACGCATCACCTAAGCATTCTCGTTCTCCTGTGTGTAGACCACCTGGCACTACCCTGGGCAAACATAGAGCTGCTTTTTTTTTTTTTTTTTTTTTTTGAGACAGAATCTCTCTCTGTTGCCCAGGCTGGAATGCAATGGCACGATCTCGGCTCACTGCAACCTCCACCTCCCGGGTTTAAGCGATTCTTCTTCCTCAGCCTCCCGAGTAGCTGGGACTACGGGCACGCACCACAACACGTGGCTAATTTTTGTATTTTTAGTAGAGATGGGGTTTCACCATATTGGCCAGGCTGGTCTCAAACTCCTGACCTTGTGATCAGCCCTCCTTGGCCTCCCAAAGTGCTGGGATTACAGGCAGGTGTGAGCTGCTGTGCCCAGCCAGAACTTCTTTTAACTTCCATCTCCTCACTTTGAGAAAGTGCTGCTCTCACACTCTAGTTCCTGCCTGCTGGGAAACTCACCTTCCTAGGCACTGTCTCCCACATTTTCCTCATCTTTTAGCCCAAAATATTGTCAGTCCAGGAATGTGTAGGTGGGAAGTAATGTGGAAAGGTTTTGTGATTCTCATTTTAAAATAGTTGATGTTGCTAGGCACAGTGGCTCACGCCTGTAATCCTAGCACTTTGGGAGGCCGAGGCAAGCGAATCACTTGAGGTCAGGAGTTCGAAACCAGCCTGGCCAACGTGGGGAAATCCTGTCTCTACTAAAAATACAAAAAAAATTAGCTGGGCATGGTGGCAGGCACCTGTAATCCAGCTACTTGGGAGGCTGAGGCAGGAGAATCACTTTAACCCAGGAGGTAGAGGTTGCAGTGAGCCAAAACCGCACCATTGCATTCCAGCCTGGGCAATAGAGCGAGGCTCTGTCTCAAAAACAAAAACAAAAAAAGTTAATGTTGAGTTCCAGCTTGCCCATGAGCTGAATATTTTGCTGCATGGTTTATGTATTAATTCAACAAGTATCTTTTTTTTTTTTTTGAGACAGAGTCTTGCTCTGTTGCTCAGGCTGCAGTGCAGTGGTGCGATCTCTGCTCACTGCAACCTCCCCCTCCCGGGTTCAAGTGATTCTCCTTCCTCAGCTTCCCAAGTAGCTGGGACTACAGGCACACACCACCACGCCTGGCAAATTTTTGTATTTTTAATAGAGACAGGGTTTCACCATATTGGCCAGGATGGTCTTGAACTCCTGACCTCAAGTGATCCATTCGCCTCGGCCTCTCAAAGTGCTGGGATTACAGGTGTGAGCCACCGTGCCTGGCCAACAAGTATCTTTTAAGGGCCTACTTGTCAGGCCCTGTTTTTGGCACCTTGGATACAGCAGTACCCAGATTTAGAGAGAGGCAGATTGCAAGATATCAACACAAAGCCAGGTAATGTGTTGGGTGGTGACACGTTGGTCAGCGCTGTGAAGAAAAGTGGGACAGTAAGGAGACTACAGGATAAAGCAGGGGTGCTGTTTTATATATCTGGGGACAGTTTATCTGTAGGGTCCCCAGTTCCCCTGCTTTCTGTCCGTGTCCTGACCATGCTGTGATCCAGCTAGCTGCAGGGTTGAATCCAAACTGGGTCTTTGAACATTCCCAGGCACCTAGATACCTAGATAAAGGTGCCTATAGATATCTAGATAGCTAGATAAAGGTATCTAGGTTGTTCCCCAAAACATTGAAAGAAACTGGCCCCGGCCCTGAGCCAAATTGCTTAAACCTTCACATAAACTCCATGCCCTGACCCCCTTGCTGTCGACATACCTAGGTAGAACACCTTATTTCTCTCGCTGTCCATTGAGAGCATTGGTGCAGCCCACTCTGTAAGGAAGTTCCCCTAATGAATGCTTATAAATGCTTTGGACTGATCACCCTGGCGTTTAGTGGTTCTTTCTTTAGAATCCCAACTGGCCTCGTCTCAGGACAGTTTAGGGCATTCCCTTGTGGAAACTCTTCTGCCACAGCTTTTATTTATCTATTTATTTATTGACAGAGTCTCTCTCTGTCTCCCAGGCTAGAGTGCAGTGGCATGATCTCGGCTCACTGCAACCTCTGCCTTCTAGGTTCAAGTGATTGTCCTGCCTCAGCCTCTTGAGTAGCTAGGATTACAGGCACGTGCTACCACACCTGGCTAATTTTTGTATTTTTAGTAGAGACAGGATTTTGCTATGTTGGCCAGGCTGGTCCCGAACTCCTGACCTCCGGTGACCCGCCTGCCTCAGCCTCCGAAAGTGTTGGGATTACAGGCGTCAGCCACCGCACCCGACCACTTGCCACAGCTTTTAAGGTGATTCCAGCCAGTTCCAGATGGGGGTTGGGTTCAGCGGGACAGGACCTGACAGTCTCTGATGGAGGGACGATTGGGCAGAGAAGGGAGTGAATTGGGCAGCCCTCTGGGGAAGAGCCTTTTCTGGGACTGTGGGGACATTGAGACACAGGCCTGAGGGCAGTGATCTAGGAGGGAGTGGTTGGAGATGCTGGGAGGACATAGATGCGTCTTTCATGAGGCTTCTGTAGGACTCTCCATGGACTTGGCTTGTACCCACTGAGATGGGAACTGTTAGAGGGCTGTGAGCAGAGGCCTGACATGATCTGACTTGCACTTCAAAGGATCACACTAGCTGCTTTGTTATGAGCAAACAAAGTTTGTTCCTAACTTTGGAGCAAAGGTGCAGCAGGAAATGGCTCAGAGGCTGCTGCAGGGGTTCAGCAGCGACATGGTGGCACTCATGCACCGGGGGCTCCTTGTGGGCTGTGCAGGTGGGAGGTAGCGCTGGCCAGGCACTGCGGGTTGGATGAAGGGTGTGAGAGAGGCCAGGAGGACTCCGAGGCTTTTGGCCTATACAAGTGGAAGGAGGGAGGAGGGAGGTACTGTTTAGGGATATGGAGTTATGAGAAAAACCCAGAATTGTACAGAAAAACATTCCCCCAAATCGGGAGGTAGCCGAGAGACCAAAGAATGATTCGAACAAGTCCAGCTTGATGAGTAGGTGAGCGTATTAGGACTTAAATGGAGGGCACTCCTTGGTGGCAGCAGGACAGCTCTGGGCATCCGTGCCGCCTCCTGTCTCCAGGTTGCCTTTAAGCTAATTTTCTGGCTCTTTGCCTCCTGTGTGTGTGATGAGACTATTTTCCTTGGTATGTGCCCAGCTATGGCCTAGGATGTTTGGGTTCTCAGGGACACCTGTTCCTCAGCTGGGCACCATGGCCTTGGCTTACCGCCCAGCCTGCAGGGTTCAAGTGGTGGACATACATACACCCGTAAGTAACCCATCACACTACAAATGGAGTAGACTGCAGTGGCTGTGACATGTCACACACTGAGTTGGGGAAGATGAGGTGACTGTGACCTATGCCACCTCATTGAATCCTGACACGACCCCATGAGTAGTCATTACAAATCCTTTTTTTTTTTTTTTTTGAGACAGAGTCTCACTCTGTCACCCAGACTGGAGTGCAGTGGCGCGATCTCAGCTCACTGCAACCTCTGCCTCCCAGGTTCAAGCGCAAATCCTATCTTATACTCAAGGAAAGAGAAGCTCAGAATGCTGAATTAAATTGCCTACAGCCATACAGCTAGTTAAGGGACAGAGCTAATCCCAACCAAGGTCCCTTTGATTCTGAACCCTCTGAGAATGTGCAGTTCCTGTGATCCTTTTTTTGCATAAATGGCAACAAAGTAGTCCAGTCCAAACAGCCTCCCTGCCCATTCATGAAAGCTGGAGTGATGGTTTGTGCCTGGAGAGTGCTCAAGTAGAGAAGAGAGACCTGTCCCCTCCCTGCCCTTGGTGTTGGCAAAGGGAGCAGAGAGGAGGCAGAGGGAGGCAGACGCCAGCTCCTTTCCTTGTGGCTCTCTCCACGTAACTGGCAGCCTGGAGGAGGTGGCGGCTTAATGGGCCGAGCCCAGGAAGAGAACTTGGACTTGAAGGTTTAAACAGCAACCTCTCACCAATAATGAAAGATTAGGAGTGGGGAAGCCGTATATAAAAATAGCACTTAATAGTTAACTGGAAAACAATGTATTTTTGCAACCACTGGTTCCTCGAGAAATAATTGGGTCCCAAGGCAGGGAATGACTCGTTTTCATGAATGATTATATTGATCATTGGTGCAAAACAGATACACCCCCTTAGGAAAGGAATTCTGTCTGGCTGGTCAGGCGGCCCCAGTGTGAAATCCTGAGAGGCGTCAAGGGGTGGAGGACAGGGGCTGCAAGCCGAGGGAGCCAGGTCCTGGCCTGGCACATGCAGGGGCGGGGCTGGTGAATGGGAGATGAGAAGCAACAGAATTTGCCTCCAACATAAGTCCTGAGCTCTCCCAAGGGAAGAAGGTGACAGAGTGAGACCCTGTCTCAAAGAAGAAAAAAAAAAAGTCACATGAACAGAAATAAAAGTCCAAAGCATGACGAGTCCAAAGGAGGGAAAGTAAATGGAGTGGTGAGAGATGGCAGGGGCCTCATTTGGGTTGGGGGATTGGATGAGGCTGCTCCAAGGGGATGTGACTTACTCCAATGCTGCTTCAGGTCCTGGCTCAGACAATGATGTGCCTGTTGCTCTTTTATTTATTTATTTTTTTTAAGTCAGGTCTTGTTCTGCACCCAGGCTGGAGTGCAATGGTACAGTCATGGCTCACTGCAGCCTCCAACTCCTGGGCTCAAGCAATCCTCCCATCTCAGCCTGTCAAGTAGCTGGGACTACAGACACATGCCATCATGCCCAGCTAATTTTTTTTTTTTTTTTTTTTTAAGAGACAGGATCTCGCTTTGTTGCCCAGGCTGGCCTCTAACTCCTGGGCTCAAATGATCCTCCCACCTTGGCCTCCCAAAGTGCTGGCAGGCGTGAGCCACCATGCACGGCCCCCCATTGCTCTCGATACCCTTACCCACTTACCACCACTACACTTACTGGTACTGTGAGTTTATTGTTTTACCCCTCCCCTGCTGCCCCCACCACCCCTTCCTGTGCCTGGTGTCTGATTGGTTGACACAGTCAGTACAGGGTGACTGAAGAGTAGTTAGCCCTGAGGTGAGTCTGGCAGAGAGAACACCAGCACAGAAGCTTTGGGGTCGAAAAGAGCCCGCATGTGGCCGGGCGTGGTGGCTCATGCCTGTAATCTCAGCACTTTGGGAGGCGGAGGCGGGCGGATCACGAGGTCAGGAGATTGAGACCATCCTGGCTAACACGGTGAAACCCCGTCTCTACTAAAAATACAAAACATTAGCCAGGCGTGATGGCGGGCGCCTGTAGTCTCAGCTGCTTGGGAGGCTGAGGCAGGAGAATGGCGTGAACCCGGGAGGCGGAGTTGCAGAGAGCCGAGATCGCACCACTGCACTCCAGCCTGGGCGACAGAGCCAGACTCCATCTCAAAAGAAAAAAAGAGCCCGCGTGTTCAGGGACAGAAGGAAGATCAGTGTGACAGACACCAGGCATCATGGACAGGGAGTGACTGAGGGAGTCACACAGGGCCTGGAAACCTCTGTGAAGGGCCAGGAGGAGGCGGGAGAAGGCAGTGAAGGTTTTAGACAGGAGTGACATAATCAGATTACTTCTTTAAGCAATGACCCTGGCTACCTTGGGGAGAAGCCAGGCAGGGACTGGGGGTCAGGTCATGAGGCTACTGGAGTGGTCAGGGCACAGGTGCTGGTGGCTTAGGCTAACAGAGTGGGCCTAGTGGGATTAGAACTTGGCCAGACCTCCCAGAGCAGTAGGGCTTTATTTAGCCCATTAATTTTTTCCCTAAGAGAAACACTGCCAGAGGAGATTCTAAGACAGACCATTCTCTGAATGTACTTACTCTTCTCGGGGCTACTGGGCCCAAGAAGTGAATACTGAGAGGCAATTTGGAGACACCCGATGCAAAAGAGCCCACCATTTATGGAGCACAATAGAATCTGATCGTCATTTCAGAGGCCTTAGAGCTTCATTGCAGAGTTGGGGCGCAGGCACCAGCTCCAACCCAAACTCCTTGCACCCTGCTGCCTTTCACTGACATGGAGAATGAGGAAAAGAAAGGATGGGGTGTGGCTTCCCTGGGATCCGAAGCCCGCTTTTCTTTCTGGCTCCTCCTTGGCTGATGAATCCCGTACCTGGGATTGGTTCCAGAATCCAGCTTCCATTTCTCCTGCACAGTGCATTGGCTCCTTCTCTGTTACTGTGGACTTGGTGTTGTCCTTCCGCCTCCAGCCAAGCCAGCTCTGTGAACAGCTTTTGGTGTTGACGAGGAAGATTCCCAGGCCACCAACAGTAATGTCATCCCTTGGTTTGCCAAGGGAGCTTTTTTTTTTTTTGAGACGGAGTGTCACTCTTGTTGCCCAGGCCGGAGTGCAGTGGCGCAATCTCAGCTCACCGCAACCTCCACCTCCCGGGTTCAAGCAATTCTCCTGCCTCAGCCTCCCGAGTAGCTGGGATTACAGGCATGCGCCACCATGCCTGGCTAATTTTGTATTTTTAGTAGAGATGGCGTTTCTCTATGTTGGTCAGGCTGGTCTCGAACTCCCGACCTCAGCCCCCCAAAGTGCTGGGATTACAGGCGTGAGCCACTGCACCCGGCCTTTTTTTTTTTTTTTTTTTTTAGACGAAGTCTCACTCTGTCGCCCAGGCTGGAGTCCAGAGTGGCATGATCTCTGCTTACTGCAACCTCCGCTTCCTGGATTCAAACAATTCTCCTGCCTCAGCCTCCCTAATAGCTGGGATTACAGGCATGTGCCACCACGCCCAGCTAATTTTTGTATTTTTAGTAGAGATGGGGTTTCGCCATGTTGGCCAGGCTGGTCTCGAACTCCTGGCCTCAAGTGATCCGCCCACCTTGGCCTTACAGCCACCGCGCCCGGCCCCAGGGGAGCATTTATTCACCACTCCCAGGAGAGCTCTGAACCACTGAAAGGGAGGAAGAAATCACCAGTGTGTCTCTCAGCCTCCCTGGGGAGCCGCGCCATTCTTGGCACTGAAAGTCCAGCCCCTCTCACTCACAAGTGTGGGGACTGAGGCTCAGAGGAGGGAAGGCACCCAGGGCTCAGCTGTTTCTTGTATGGAGTTCTTACCACCCTGGGCCAGGCTGGAGAGAAGACTTCCTGCAGTCACAACATGGGTAGTTTTATCACAGAATTCAGAGACCAGGACCCAGGACTTTCCACTTCCAGTCCACAGCCTTTCATTTTAGCCGTGGTTCTAGGCCTAGCTGATTCAGATTCAGTGAGCTGGGGTAGATGGAGCCTGGGTGTCTGTACCTTTTGTAAGTTTCGCAGTAAATTCAGATTATAGCCAGGTTTAGCACTTGCTGTGAGGAATGTACTGCCTCTGTGTAAGCGGCAGTGGAATGTGGGAAGCCAGATTGGATTCTGGAGAATGATGACTTGACCAGAGCAGAAAGAGGGTCATGAACACAGGTGATCAAAGGTGGTCATTTGTTCATGTGGGCCTGACAGGGAGGTGCTGGCAGGTCTAGGTGGGACTTGGAGGCCGCTGGGTACCTAAGCCTCCATTTGCTCCTTGCTGAGCTTCATCCCTGGAAGATCCCAGTAGATCTGTGCGCAGCCAAGTGAGTGGGAAGGCACTTGCACAGCAGGCCCAGGGCCAGCACCACCTGACCATTCCTGCTCACCTGTCAGCGCTCTGTTCTCAGATGTTTTCATCTGGTACTATCTAGCTCTCCAGTTTTCCCAAGGGGCAAGACTTGTGTTTTCCTCTGGTTACCCAAGAGGTCCCTGGCACCATTCCTGCAGAGCACAGAGGAGCTCAGTGGATGATTAGTGAAGGAATGAGCTACAGAGGGGCTTGTTGGACAGGAACAGCTGTTATTTGTTGAGGCCCTTTAAGTTGGGGACCCGGAGCCTCCCTGGGCGTGTGCTCCTCTGTCCCCTTGGCCTTCCTGACGGAGGCCAAGCAGCTGTTGGTCTGTTTCCACAGACACTCGGTCAAGGCACTGAGAAGGGAGGATACTCATTAGGTAACCCGGGAGGCTGGAATTTCCATCTGTGCTCTGGCCATTGTCCACACACCCCCTCACCCCGCCATTCTGCAGGAAGAAAACAGTATGATAATCAAGAAATTATTTCTCTTTGGCTCTGACTTGATTTGCCTACAAACATTCATCTTCCTTACTTTGTCTCATTAGTCTAAAGGTAAATTAATTTTCCATTTCTTGAGTACATTAAAGGCAGGGGTCTAGACTAGGGGTTAGGAGCCCTGAATTCCATCCAGCCTTTGATAATAGCTGCTGGTGGGAAGTCCCCTCCCTTCTCTGGTCTTCAGTCTCCACTGCTATAAAAGAAGAGTTAGAATTTATCCCGAGCGCTGTTACACATCAGAACTGCCTGGGTGGGCAGATCACCTGAGGTCAGGAGTTTGAGCCAGCCTGGCCAACATGGTGAAACCTCGTCTCTATTAAAAATACAAAAAAATCGCCGGGGCGCGGTGGATCATGCTTGTAATCCCAGCACTTTGGGAGGCCGAAGCAGGCGGATCACGAGGTCAGGAGATCGAGACCACGGTGAAACCCCGTCTCTACTAAAAATACAAAAAATTAGCTGGGCGTGGTGGCGGGCGCCTGTAGTCCCAGGTACTCGGAGAGGCTGAGGCAGGAGAATGGCGTGAACCTGGGAGGCAGAGCTTGCAGTGAGCCGAGATCACACCACTGCACTCCAGCCTGGGCAACAGAGTGAGACTCTGTCTCAAAAAAAAAAAAAAAAAAAAAAAAAAAAAAAAGCTCTTGAAGCTTGGCGTGGTGGTTCACGCCTGTAATCCCAGTACTTTGGGAGGCTGAGGTGGGTGGATCACCTGAGGTCAGGAGTTCGAGACCAGCCATGGCCAACATGGCAAAACCCCATGTCTACTAAAAATACAAAAATTAGCTAGGCATGGTGACAGCTGCATGTAATCCCAACTACTTGGGAGTCTGAGGCAGGAGAATCGCTTGAACCTGAGAGGCAGAGGTTACAGTGAGCTGAGATGCGCCATTGCACTCCAGCCTGGGCAACAATAAGAGTGAAATTCATCTCAAAAAAAAAAAAAAGTTCTTTCTAGATTTTCTATTTCAAAGCTTCAGCTGAGTGGCTGACATTTTGTTTGTTTGTTTTGTTTGTTTGTTTTTACAACTGAACCCTATCATTTTTGTGACCTAGAAGGAGATCACCAGCCTCAGAGAGATTGAGGAGAAATTATTATTCTTTTTTAATAGAGAGAGAGCCTTGCTGTATTGCCCAGGCTGGCCTCGAACTCCTGGTCTCAAGCAATCCTCCTGCCTCAGCCTCCCAAAGCACTGGGATTACAGGCGTGAGTACCGTGCGTGGCCTAGAAATGATTGTTAAATAGTTGAATAATGTAGCTGGGTCTCTCCATTTGGATGATGACTCCATGGTGGATAGTTTCCTCTGTCCACCTCTGGCTTTCCGGGGTGAGAATGAGCAGTGGCAGATTTCAATTTCTAGGTTGGTCCCCTGCTGCCCCAAGCCAGGCACCAACTCAGCCACATCCAAGCAGCTGCCTCCCCTGTCATTTGGTGTGTCCTCACGGGAGGCAAACTCATTTCAGTGTAAGCTCAAGCAAAGTGTAATTAGGACAGTAAATCTACTGCTTAACAGCAACAAAAAAAGTCCTATGGCAGATTTTACAGTCTTGGAGAAGTGATTTGAGGCTGAAGGAAGGGTGGGAGAGACCTGGCCTTTGATTTAATTGCTTCTAGCCTGGGAACAAAGTCCAAGACATGGTAATCTCATTTACTCCAGAAAATGCACCATGACTCTTTAAAAGTTTATGGTGTGATAGTCTGAGGTTGGAGGAATAGGGACATGATTTCATGAAAGTCTTTTTTTTTTTCCTTTCTATGCCTTGCAGTGGAACTGTAAATCCTACTTTTCACCCTGTATCACTGTCCTCACTTCCATTTTTGGGACATTTGCCATTTATCAAGCAACATACCATGGACTACAGATACATTTTCTTTTTCTTTTTTTTTTCTCTGAGACGGAGTCTCGCTCTGTCGCCCAGGCTGGAGTGCAGGGGCGCAATCTCTGCTCACTGCAACCTCCGCCTCCTGGGTTCAAGCGATTCTCCTGCCTCAGCCTCCCAAGTAGCTGGGACTGCAGGCGCCCGCCACCAGGCCTGGCTAATTTTTTGTATTTTTAGTAGAGACGGGGTTTTACCGTGTTAGCCAGGATGGTCTCGATCTCCTGACCTCATGATCTGCCTGCCTCGGCCTCCCAAAGTGCTGGGATTACAGGCGTGAGCCACTACGCCCAGCCAAGGCAGTCTTATGATCCTAAACCTCATTTTATGGATGAGAAAACTGAGGTTCAGGGAGGCAAGCGGCTTGCCCGGGGTTGCAGCACATGTGAGTGGAGGAGCTGGGTGTGAAGAAGCCATGCCCCAACCTTTGTGCCGTGCTGCCGCTGCTTGGTCTGAGGAAGCCACAAACCACGCCAGCTCAAAGTCACACCACCAGCATCGCCCAGCTTCCTGGCCTTTCCCTCACATTCCTTCTTGGCAAGAGTGGTACTTTTCTAAACCTCGGGCTTAGTGGCTGCCGAGCCACTGCTTGCGGCTCAGTTCCCCATCTGGGCCAAGAGGATTGTGCGTCTCCATCTATACCAGCCACCCAGGCAGTTCTAGTGCTGGCGTTCAAGGGGAAGTGATCCATGGGATCTTCTGTGGGGAGGAGGCCTTGGGGCAAAAGAGGGCCCAGGCACCTGGACTCTATTTGTGGTCTCTCCTACAACTTCCGTGGATGGCTGCAGGCAGGCCATTTCTTCCCTTTGAGCCTCAGTCTCCTAGACTAGAAAGTAAAGGCCAGGGGGACTTGTGGGCATCTGAAGAGTGCTGTGGGTCCACCGCAGAGAGGCAGGTGTCTCCTTCCTCTAAGAAGTTGGCCTCCAAGGGGATCCTGCCTCGTCCAGGAAGCATGCTGCCTAACAGCACCTGACCTTGCCCTGCCTGTTCAGCTTTTAATTGCCGAATTTATACTGTTCGTTTGCTTTTTTTTTTTTTTTTTGAGAAGGAATTTGGCTCTGTCACCCAGGCTGGAGTGCAGTGGCAGGATCTCAGCTTACTGCAACCTCCACCTTCCAGGTTCAAGTGATCCTCCTGCCACAGCCTTCTGAGTAAGTGGAATTCTAGGTGCACGCCACCACGCCCAGCTAATTTTTGTATTTTTAGTAGAGATGGGCTTTCACCATGTTGGCCAGGCTGGTCTCAAACTCCTGACCTCAGGTGATCCACCCACCTTGGCCTCCCAAAGTGCTGGGATTACAGGTGTGAGCCACCACTCCCGGCCACATTTGCCTTCTTTGTGTTTTTAAAATACTGGAGGCCTTTCCTGGAGGGTTTCTCCTCTCCATATGGCCCCAGAGCACCCCAAGCTCAGGGCATGTCCCTCCCCAGCCAAGCTGTCTCCCTTTACTTCCTTTGCCTCCTCTCTCCCAATTATTTTGGCCCAAACTGATCAGGCCCGCTGGCCTCTCCCAGGCAGGTTCTTCTGGCACTCCTCTGGTGAACCGCCCCCATCGGCCACGCTTGCCCTGCTCTCCAGTGATTCTGTGGCTCCTGGCTCCGTAGTCTCGCGGACAGCTCTCTTTCCTGGGAAGATGTTTCTGGTGGGCCTGACAGGGGGCATTGCCTCAGGCAAGAGCTCAGTGATCCAGGTGTTCCAGCAGCTGGGCTGTGCGGTGATTGACGTGGACGTGATGGCCCGGCACGGTGAGTTGGAGGGGCAGGTTGGGGGGCCGTGCACAGCAGCTCCCCGTGCTTCCGGCCTTCTGCCATGCCTCCTTTTTTTATAAGTCTCAGAGGAGGGGAAGGCTCCTGTCGACCCTGGTCTGACTTCTGTCTCTGCCCCATGCTTGCCTTCTCTGCTCTTCTATTTTCTCTTTTTAGAAACCCCCCAGCTGTACCCCATTACCAGCACAAGGGATCCTGTACACTCTGCTCTTTTCCTTCACTGCTTTCTCCACCCTCATTTTGCTTTTGCTCCACCTGAAAGAAGCAACCGAGTTCCCCCATCATTTTGCCCCTGGTCACTGAGGTCCTCTGGCTGGCCCTGAGGCTTCAGGGAGTGACCCAGCTTCTTCCTCCTGCCACAGTCGTGCAGCCAGGATACCCTGCCCACCGGCGCATCGTAGAGGTCTTCGGCACTGAGGTCTTGCTGGAGAACGGCGACATAAATCGCAAGGTCCTGGGGGACCTGATCTTTAACCAGCCTGACCGGCGGCAGCTGCTCAATGCCATCACCCACCCCGAGATCCGCAAGGAGATGATGAAGGAGACATTCAAGTACTTCCTCCGGGGTAAGTGCCGGGGCCTGGGGCAGGGTTGGGGGCAACACCCTCTCCTTCCAGGGCCAGGGCCCTTCTCCTCTGCAGAAAGTATGGCCAGGGTAGGGGAGCTGGTTATCCCAACTGATGAGTTCATACTGCTTATTGGCATCCCCTCCACGCAGAGCCCTGTACCAGCCCCAGAGGAAGGAAGCACATTTCCTCAGCTCTTAAGGAGGCTGACAGTTTAATGAGAAGAGACACATGAGGCTTTCGAGCCATGAGCCCAGAAAGTAAGTTTGTTTTTCTAGTAGGGATGGGAGTAATAAGAGCTGGTGAATAATGGAGCCATAGATCTGAGTTCAAATCCCAACCCTGACTTTCTAGCTGTGTGACCTCATTGAGTGATCTAGCTCTCAGCTCATTTTTTCATCTGTGCAGCGGGGATAATAATCCAACATGAGGCTGGGCACAGTGGCTCATGCCTGTAATCCCAGCACTTTGGGAGGCCGAGGCAGGCAGATCACTTGAGGTCAGGAGTTCGAGACCAGCCTGGCCAACATGGTGAAACCCTGTCCCTACTAAAAATACAAAAGTTAGCTGGGCATGGTGGTGTGCACCTGTAAGCCCAGCTACTCGGGAGGCTGAGGCAGGAGAATCGCTTTAACCTGGGAGGTGGAGGTTGCAGTGAACTGAGATTGCACCCTGTACTCAGACTGTCTGGGCAAGACTCCGTCTCAAAAAAAAGAAAAAATCCAACGTGAGCATGTTAGGAAGACTGAGAGTCCAGGTCAGTGACTGTCAGTTAATCACACATATAAACTGCAGTCAATCACACATGTAAACTGCAGTCAGGGGCAGGTTTGGTTCTGGCTGAGCCGTCTGGGAAAGCAAGTTTGTAGACTGGAAATTGGGAAGGGACCAAGATGGCCAGGGTGGGTAGGGGAAGGGTGCTAAGTGGGGACTGTCCTCTGCAGCTTGGGCTTCATGGAGAGTTAGGTGCAGGTGCGGGGACAGCCAGGCAGTGCCCAGATGGAAAAGAGGGGAGTATTTGAAAAGCAGGGGCCTGGGGCCAGTTGGCAAGAACCTTCTTCCAAGCTATATGCCATGGTTCAAGCCCTGTTCTTTTTTTTTTTTTTTTTAATTTAATTTAATTTTATTTTATTTTATTTTTAGAGATGGGGTCTCACTATGCTGGCCAAAGTGATCTCAAACTCCTGGCCTCAAGCAATCCTCCCACCTTGTCCTCCCAAAGTGCTGGGATTACAGGCATGAGTCACCACACCTGGCCTAAGCCATGTTCTTCAGGACAGCATCGCACAGGGGTGGCCTGATGCTTACTTTCCAGGATGGGGTCAGTCACCAGAAGTGGGAGGGAGAACAGAGGGCGGTGGCTTGGGATCTGGCAAGAGGCTGGCCTAGGGCTGCTGGAGATTTGCATGCCAGCCTTTGGCACATGTGGCCTCCATCCTGGGCCTCCGAGTTGAAGGCCTGGCTGCCTATCACCCTACTCTCAGTCACTACACTGAGACTTTCCTTCCACGAGGGTATAGGGGAGCCTTTTTTCTTTTTTGAGATGGAGACTCGCTCTGTCACCCAGGCTGGAGTGCAGTGGGGCGATCTCGGCTCTGCAACCTCCCTTCCCGGGTTCAAGTGATTGTTCTGCCCTCAGCCTCCTGAGTAGCTGGGACTACAGGCACATGCCACCAAACCTGGCTAACTTTTGTATTTTTAGTAGAGATGGGGTTTCACTATATTGGCCAGGCTGGTCTTGAACTCCCGACCTCATGATCTGCCTGCCTCGCCCTCCCAAAGTGCTGGGAATACAAGCGTGAACCACTGTGCCTGGCTGGGGGAGCCTTTTACACTGTGGCCGTGGCCAAGCCCCTTATTCTGTCATGCCTTGAGTGAGCAACCTCCCCCCACCCTCATCCCCCTCTGGCCAATACCTCCCTCCAAAAGAGGGATGACTCGACAGACATCTACGATGCTGACCCCAACCCCCTTCCGGCCAGGCTGGAGCTGGCTCCTGCATCTTCCCTGCTGAACCAGCGTGCGCACTCCATCTCAGCACCACGCCGCAGGCCTCCTCCCTGCCTCCCTCAAGAAGAGTCCTCCCTCTGGACTCTTTGTGCTGCCTCCTATGTTGTGCCGGTGTCCTTCCCGTCCCCCACCCAGAGTGAAGTCATCTGCCTTTCATTCCTGTCCTTTCTGCATTCTCTCCCAGGCCAGTTACCGGTGCATCTGCAGGGCTTTGAGGCGGCAATGGCTCTCCCCTTCTGAAATTAAACATCGGATAATGTCACCGATTCCAAAGCTCTTTCACTGTGTCATCCACCCAGCCTCCTGCTTCCCCAGCCACCACCACTTAAATAAAAGCCAGAAAGCCCTTTTGAGCTCGATAAGGTGAAAAATGGGGACGACAGCTGTGGCTTCCACAGTCCCAGTTTTTCCCTGATGAGTATAACAAATACAACTGTCAAAGTTGGTATAATCAAACGTCAGATAAGATCACCAGCTGTTGGGCACTTCTCTGTGTAGGCAGACGGATGTCTTAATAGAGTCAGGATGGTTTGCAGAGCTTATCAGGCAGGAGGGATGTGACAGCTGAATAGCCCTTTGCTGGTGAACCAAAGAGCTGACCACATACTCCCCAGAGGGGCCGGAGAAAGGACAGCAAGGGGAGAGGAAGTGATGGAAGCTGAACAGGAAAGGGAGATAAGAGGCCTGGAGAGGATCTGGTCTTGGCTTCTGCTCCAAGTTAGGGGGGCGCACCACACTGCTGGCCTCCCCCTGCAACAGTAACTATCATTTTGGGGCACCTAGCGAGGGACTGGTGAAGGGTACTGCATGGTTCACATATATTCAAGGCTCATTTCGTCTTTACCATCATCCTGTGAAGTAGGTATTCTTTTTACTCATTTACACAGATGAGGTTTACACGAAAGGGGGCCCAAGGTCACATGGTGGGGAAGTGGGGGGCTACCAACCAAGGTGTGTCATCAGAGCCCATGGTTTTAACCCCCTTGTTCAACTGTGGGCTTCTCTTGGGCTTACTGAGCAGCAAGTCTTGGGGAACAGGAAACCAAGCAGCTGAGATTGCCACCCCCCACCCCCATTGTCCCTGCTTCACTTTGAGTGCAAGTTTCCCGTGACACCCCTGGAATTGGTGTGATGTGTGTCTGGTTCTGTGCTTGGAAGTGTTTGGAGTGGGATGCTCCAGGGGTGCAGTCTCCTGCCCCAGCCAGGCCAGGGGTCTCTGGACAGAGAAGCATTTCCCTGTCCCTTACCCTTCTTGCTCTCCTGGAGCCCTCCCAGCTTTGTACACATGCACGGGGGTCACTGACCTAAAAAGAACGAGGAGCGTGTAGCCCACAGCAGCCTACGGATGTGCTCACTCACAGTGGGTGGGGGTGCTGCCCTTGACTGGCCTTGGCTTGTAGTGGGAGGTCCAGCCAGTGCCTTTTACACTGCAGGAGTGTAATACAGTATTAGTCATAACTGCCCCCTCTGCCTCCAGATCCAGGCCTTACGCTGGCTGTAGGTCTGCCTCTGATGGGAGAAGCAGCTTCTTTCTAATGCTGCCGCCCCCATGTGAGCCTCTCGTGGAGAGTTGGTAGAGACAGCCCACCTTGGCTCTTGTCAGCAGGGCTGGGCCTGCACCTGGCTCTTTGGGGAGAACCTATCTTTTGGGTGTTTTGTTTGTTTGTTTGTTTTTTCTGAGAAATAACAACTTGAGATTTAAGATCAAGGTAAACTAAACCCTTAGTGCCTGCCTTGATCACCACCTTGCCTCACATGGCCTGAGGCCTCTGCTTCAGCCCACACAGTAGAGCCTCCCTCTCCTTGTGCTGTGGTAGTCCTCATTCGTGGAATCCTCACCTTCACCTTCTCATTTTCAAGTATCAAAAGACCTGCCCCCCACTTTTCAAGGCCAGCACAAGTGCCAGCCCTTCTACAAGGTCTTCCCTGACCAGCTATCCAGAAATGATTTTCTGCAGCCTTCTGCTCTGCACGGCATTGGAACCAGCCAGTGTGCAGGGTATGTGTGTCCTTGGAAGGCCTGCCCCTCTGCTGGGCGCTCTGGACGGTAGGGCCCAGCATATCATCAGTCCTCAGTGTGTGCTTGCAGAATTGAACTTGGAGGATTTCCAACCTCTCCCCAGGATACCGCTACGTGATTCTGGATATCCCCCTGCTGTTTGAGACCAAGAAGTTGCTCAAGTACATGAAGCACACCGTGGTAGTATACTGGTGAGTGTGTAGCATGCCCTGGCTGGAAGGGAGGACCACGGGGGTATCTGGGAAACAGCCCACATCGTTTTGCACTTTGCCCTTTCCCCACGGGGCGGCCAAGAGGCATGGGGGTTTGGGCAGCAGTGCTCGGGGTCTGTAGAAACCAACCTTTGTGCCTGATGCGGATAGTCCTGGGGGCAGGTGTGGGAAGGGACGGCTCGCGGGCTTCTCTAGTGTTTGGGGAGCGCTCCCCCTGCTGACCATTGCAGGCACTTCAGCCCAGATGCCTGGCCTCGCCCTGGGCCACTGTTACTCAGCGGCTCCTTCTTCCTCCTGTAGCACCTTTATTACTTTGCACAGTTTACCTCTCAGTGGGAGGTGGTCAGGACAGGTGTTGATATTCCTGAGTTACTGAAGATAAAATTAAAGAGGGGGCAGTTACGGAATGTGTCCAGGGTCACCCTTTGGCAACACCTGTTATGAACAGAAGGTTTTGTGGAAGGGACTATCACAGCCCAGCTAAGGAAGGCACTTTGTTCTCAGAATTCCCCAGGACATGGAGCCAACCAGAATCCAGGTTTGACAAACAGAGGAGGATCAACCTGTGGGGGAAAAATGAGTCCCTGTCCCAGTGGGGTGAGAGTAGATGAGTCCGCAGGGTATCTCTGCCACCCAGAAGCTTCCCGGATGCCACCCATAAGTACAGCAGACACATAGATGGGCACTTGGCTCTGCTGGTATTTTGGGCATAGGTTGGCTCTCAAGAGCCTAAGGCATTGGAGGCTCCCAGCACGCTGGAGGCGGAGCCTGGAGT
This sequence comes from Hylobates moloch, assembly GCF_009828535.3. Classification (NCBI taxonomy): domain Eukaryota; kingdom Metazoa; phylum Chordata; class Mammalia; order Primates; family Hylobatidae; genus Hylobates; species Hylobates moloch. Next base: position 28,654,780 of record NW_026652285.1, on the reverse strand, counting down.
GCTCAGGGCCCTGAAAATCCCCCTGCCTTTCCCCGTGGGTCCCCATGGGCTGTCATTGAAAGCCCAGTCTGAATCCCTTGAGCCCAATGCAGGGACGCAGGCATCCTCTCAGCTCCCCCACTGGGCCATGCTGCCTTATGTGAGTAAACCTACAGCCTCTTTGGGTTCTTCATTCCCTGTTTGTGAGGCTGTCAACTAAGGTCAGGCAGACCCCACGAAGACCTGGAATTATCTTTGCCTTAGTAGCACGACTGGAACTTTGTACTTAGGGATAAAAACATTTTTTTTTAAAAGGATCTTAGAGGCCGGGTGCAGTGGCTCACGCCTGTAATCCCAGCACTTTGGGAGGCCGAAGTGGGTGGATCACCTGAGGTCAGGAGTTTGAGACCAGCCTGGCCAACATGGTGAAACCTCATCTCTACTAAAAATACAAAAACTAGCAGGGCATTGTGGCGGGCACCTGTAATCTCATCCGCTTGGGAGGCTGAGGCCAGAGAATCGCTTGAACCCAGGAGATGGAGGTTGCAGTGAGCAGAGATTGCACCATTGCACTCCAGCCTGGGCAACAAGAATGAAACTCCGTCTCAAAAAATAAAAGGCCGGGTGTGGTGGCTCATGACTGTAATCCCAGCACTTTGGGAGGCCGAGGTGGGCAGATCACGGGGTCAGAAGATCGCGACCATCCCGGCTAACACAGTTAAACCCCGTCTCTACTAAAAATACAAAAAAAGTTAGCTGGGCATGGTGGCGGGCGCCTGTAGTCCCAGCTACTCCGGAGGCTGAGACAGGAGAATAGCGTGAACCTGGGAGGCGGAGCTTTCAGTGAGCTGAGATCGCACCACTGCACTCCAGCCTGGGCGACAGAGCGAGACTCCGTCTCAAAAAAAAAAAAAAAATCTTAGAGTGTAGATGAGAAGACAGAGCAGAGGCCAACACCTGCATGTGCAGTCGCCAGATGACCCCACGCCCACCTCTGGCCATTTGTCCTTCCTGTGTTAGTAGAGACGGGGTTTCACCATGTTGGTCAGGCTGGTCTGGAACTCCTGATCGTGATCTGCCTGCCTCGGCCTCCCAAAGTGATGGGATTACAGGCATGAGCCACCGTGCCCAGCCCTTCCTGTGCTTTTCTTTGAGGTTGGTCTGTTTGCCCAGAGCAGAGGTGGCCATGGGTTTTGGTGGGTGAGTGGGGCTTTGTTGATCGTGTGTGCTCTCCAGGAGACCTTCAGCCCCACTCACCGGCCAGAGGAGCCTTTGCCAGAGTCCTGGGTGCCACTCATGCCCTGCTTTCAGTGGGTGTGGGTGTATAACTCTTGAGAGATGCCAGAGAGGTGGTGATGCTTTTCACCAAAGGGATCTAGGCTTTACAAAAATAAGGACTCCCTTGTGGATTTCTTTAACTGAAAGACTACCCCTGGTGCATTTGAAATTACTTAGGACATCTCCTGAAGTGTGATTATACCAAAACATGATTTCATGCTGGTTTCTTTTTTTTGAGACAGAGTGTTACTTTGTCACTCAGGCTAGAGTGCAGTGGCACGATCACAGCTTACTACGGCCTCAACCTCCTGGGCTCAAGCAGTCTTCCCACCTCAGCCTCTTGAGTAGCTGGGATTGCAGTCATGCAGCATCACATCTGACTAATTTTTTTATTTTTTGTAGAGATTGGGTCTTGCTATGTGGCCCAGGCTGGTCTCAAGCTCCTGGGCTCAGTGATCCTCCTCCTTGGCCTCCCAAAGTGCTGGGATTATAGGCATGAGCCACTATGCCCAGCCAAGTTCATGTTTTTGAAAAATTTGTCGATTGTGGAATAAGTGGGTAAAAATCCTATTACCACAAATTGTACCAAGTCTTAGACTAACTAGAATCGGACCATTTCTGAGCCCCAGGAAGGGCTGTCGGAGGTGCTGCCCCACATCCAGGAGGCTCTGTGGTCTGGGCCACAGCTTCAGGAGGATGTGCACCTACTGGGAGCCCCAGTCCATCTCCATTCTCACCCTAGATTCTCCCGCCCACAGATATGTGGTCTCCCTGATGAAGGCTGGATTTAGTCCTTGTTCTCAGCCAGGTGGGTATTGGCCCCACAATGGCCATAGTACACTGACCCCATAACAGAGGAAATCTATAGCTTATGTAATTCATTTTCATGGCAAGTGGCTGCACTTGTTTTTGGCCTCACTTGGTCTGCTTCCCAGAATCCCTAAGAAGGGACCAAACTGCCGAGGTGGGAGGATCACTTGAGCCCAGGAGTTTGAGACCAGTGTAGGCAACACAGCAAGACCTCGTCTTTATAGTTATTAAAAAAAAAAAAAAAAAGCCGGGCGTGGTGGCTCACGCCTGTAATCCCAGCACTTTGGGAGGCCAAGCCGGGCGGATCACAGGTCAGGAGATCGAGACTATCCTGGCTAACACGGTGAAACCCCATCTCTACTAAAAATACAAAAAATTAGCCAGGTGTAGTGGCAGGCGCCTGTAGTCCCAGTTACTCGGGAGGCTGAGGCAGGAGAACGGCGTGAATCTGGGAGGCGGAGGTTGTAGTGAGCCGAGATCGCACCATTGCGCTCCAGCCTGGATGAAAGAGCAAGGCTCCATCTCAAAAAAGAAAAAAAAAAAAAAGGCCAGGCATGGTGGCTTATGCCTGTAATCCCAGCACTTTGGGAGGCCAAGGCAGGTGGATCACCTGAGGTCAGGAGTTCAAGACCAGCCTGGCCAACATGGTGAAATCCCATCTCTACTAAAAATACAAAAATTAGCTGGGCATGGTGTTGCACGCCTGTAATCCCAGCTACTCAGGAGGCTGAGACAGGAAGACCTCTTGATCCCAGGAGGCAGAGGCTACAGTGAGCAGAGATTGTGCCACTGCACTCCAGCCTGGGTGAGCGAGACTCCGTATCAAAAAAAAAAAAAAATACAAAAATTAGCTGAGCATGGTGGCGCATGCTGGTAATCCCAGCTACTCAGGAGGCTGAGGCAGGAGAATCATTTGAACCCGGAGGGTAGAGTTTGCAGTGAGCCAAGATCACGCCACTGCACTCCAGCCTGGGCAACAGAGTGAGACTGTCTCAGGAAAAAAATAAAAAGGAGGAACCAAAATGTAGTGATCAAACCCTTCCATTTTATAACTGGGAAAACTCGGGCCTAGTGACAAGGCAGAAAGACCCCAAATGGTAGAAAACAGCTGCTGCAACCCCTTCTGCTCTTGTCCTCATTGAGGGGCTGAAGTAGCTCTTAGAGCTCGAGGGGTGTTAGAGGTAACCCCGCTCCAGAGGACTGACTGTAGCCCAAGGCAAGAGAGGGAGTTTCCTGAGGAAGGACCCAGATGGTGACCTCAGGGTGGGTGAAGGAGGTATTCTTTGAATTTCTCTTGGAGTTGGGAGACTTGGTATTGTCCGACCTAATCTGCAGTGCTGAATCCTGTCCCACAACTAAGGGGGACCAATTCTCATGTCCTTGATCCTCTTTGAAGCACCTTGGGTTTGTCTGTCCCACATCGTCAGTGGCATTAAGCACAACAGATACCATCTCAGCACAATCCTTTTACTCTAAACGTTCAGGGGAGGGGTGTAGCAGCAAGGAGAGGGGTCTTTGTGATGGCCCAAGGAGATATTTTCGATACTGAAGGCCCAGGCCCTCAGGGGAACTGCAGGAAGCATCTAGCTCATAGGCATAGGCCTTTCAGTAAAGGTCACCCATCCAGCGATCCAGGATGTAGCTGGTTCCAGGTGATGAAATCTTCCCACCTTATGACTGGGGAATCTCAGGTCTAGTAGCAAAGCAAAGAGACCCCAGATGGCAAAAAACCAAAACAAACAAACAAAAAAACTGTGGCCAAAGTTCCCCCCTTGTTTGTATTAAGGGGCTTCGGTAGCGCATAGAGCTCTGGGGTCCTCACAGTGAGTGGAATGGGGTGGGAGGCAGCCAGTGAACTTCCAGGCCTCCCTCCCTGGCTGTGGGACCCTGAGTAGCCCAGAGCAGGGTAGGATTGGAGGGAAAATCCAGTCTTCATGCTCTCTGTTTCAGGCTGGGCCTGGCAGGGCTGCCTATCCCTGTAACTTGGGGTGAGAGGGAGGCAGGACCTACAGTGCCCTTTTGCCCTGTCCTTAGTGACCGGGACACACAGCTGGCCCGGTTGATGCGGCGGAACAGCCTGAACCGCAAGGACGCAGAGGCCCGCATCAATGCCCAGCTGCCCCTGACAGACAAGGCCCGCATGGCCCGCCACGTCCTAGACAACTCGGGCGAGTGGAGCGTCACCAAACGCCAGGTCATCCTTTTGCACGCCGAGCTGGAGTGCTCCCTGGAGTACCTGCCGCTGAGGCTTGGTGTCCTCACAGGGCTCACTGCCATTGCCAGCCTCCTCTACCTGCTCACCCGCTACCTTCTGCCTTACGCCTAGTGGGGCACTCAAGGCAGGGAGCCCCAGGCCTCCATCTATCTCCTTGAAGGCTGAAGCCAGGTAACACATCCTGTTTCCTCCCAGCCCCCTCCACACACACGCACACACGCACCCACACCCACACACACACACAAACATGGACTCTCCGAATCGGGGCTGGGCCTCTGTGCCAGGCCATCCCTTCTTTGGAGCATATCCTATTTGAGGTCAAGAAACAGCCTGCTGTCCTTCCCACCTTCCCCAAGCAGCACCTACAGAACAGCAACCGTAATGGTGTGTGAAAACAACAGAGACTGCTATACATTCCTGTGGGCGGGGGTAGGGAATACTGGCTCTGTGGCCCTCCTCAGAGCTGGGAGGCCAAGGGTTCACTGGGCTTGTACCCTCTCTAAGCACCTACCCCATTATGGCCTAAACCTCCTCAGTGGACCAAGGGAAATCATGTTGGACCAAGGGTTTCCATGTTCAAACAGAGTCAACAAGGCCCTCCCCTAGGTTGAGCTCCTGGCCAGCACGCAGCAAGGATTCTCTCTTGGGTAACGCTGTAGCCAGGCAGGGTCAGCCTCTTCTGGGAGACCCCTCTCCCCACGTAGGGTTTGTGCAGTGCTCTCACGTCCTGCTTATTGCCTCCCACCCCTACTCCTCCCTTGGACCTCTTGGTATTCCGTTTACACCATATTTGCTGTTTCCTGCCTCTGTGCCTTCAACCTGCTGCTCCTGGCCTGGGATCCTGGGATACCTTTTATTTTCTTTATTTCTTCTTCTTCTTTTTTTTTTTTTTTTTTTAACCTACAACTAGCTCTCAGTTCAGGCACTGTCTAAAGCCCCAGGCTGGGTTAGGTGGTCTAGGATACCAACTCCCCCTCAATGTTTCACCTTAATCCAACAGTACAGTAATTAGCTGAAACTTGCCTGGTTTTTCCTACTAGACTGTAAGCCCTCTGGGGACAGGGACAGTGTCTTATTCATCTCTGTGTTCTTAGTGCAGAGCCTGGCCCGCTGTTGGTGTTTAATAAAGTGTGTTCATCTGAAATGCCCCAGACCAACCAAGATTCCCAGACTTAGCTTCTTCCCACACTGGGCTGTAATCCTCCCGGAGCCCAGGGGGAGGTGAGGGCCCCAGAAGGTACACTTGCCATCAGGCTTCTCCCTGGGTCCCAAGAGGAGTGCAGCCAGGCCCAAGGCACCTTTGTGGGAGGTGGGTAGAGGGCTGAGGCAGTGTCACACCTTCCTGCCCCGCCTCCCCTTCTGCCTTCCCCAACCCAATTAGAGCAGCGCAGACATAAGCCTTCCCTGCCAGGGCCTGCAGACCTGCTAATGTGTTGATCCTGCAGCTAGAAGCCTATTAAGGCTAGAAATGAGTGTGACGGATGCAAATGCTGTGGTGGCCATACTTAGTTCCCCCTTTCCCAGAGCCGCTTGTGCTGAGTCTAGCTCATTAACTTGCTGCAAACCCCTAAGGGGCAAAGAAGGGCTGGGTAAGGCAGTGGTGGGCTGCCGGGTGGGTGGCCAGGCAGGATGAGGGTGGCAGGAGCCTGCCGCTTCCTCGGTTTGGTGCGATCCGCCAGGAGGGGAAAAGGAGAGGGAAGGTATGGACCCCCACAGTGCCCTGTCACCCCAATAATTGAGGAAATGGCACTTCCTAGTATCTGCAGCATGCCAGGCACTGCTGGATGTGTAAGGCCCTATAGTTAACATAACACTGATTATTTCCATCCCAGGCTCAGAAAGATGGATTTGGTCCAGGTTGCAGAGCCAGACTTCTGAACTCTCTCCTGTGCCCTGAGCCTCTTGTCAGGAGGAGCTGGAGCCTGGGGTTGGGCCTTGGGCTCGGGTTCCGGCTCCGCTTGCCATGTGACCTCCTGCCTTTAGTTTCTACTCATACATCGTAAGGCTTCATAGTGGAGGACACTGAAAACCCTTAGCAAACTGTAAAGTTCCAGAGAATTAACTTCTTCCCTGACCCAGTGAGCTGGGTTTGAAGCAGGAATGTCAGAGCATGGCACGTGTGGAGAAACCTCGGATTCAGCCCTGCCCTTCCCGGGCCTCGCCAGAGCTCCCTGTCCTCTTGCCTCCCTGCCCCGGGATCCCCTTCCTGGCCTTGGGGGTCCAAGGCGGCCTTAAAAGAAGGACTACTTTCTCCGAAGGGGACTTGAAGTTGAGGCCGCTCAGCAACCGCAGAGGTCGGGCCTCCGGGACCCAGGCCCGCGCCCGAGCCGGCGGCCTGCCGTTCGGCCGGCAGGTGGCAGCACCCTCCCGGGCTGGGCTGGGCTGGGCTGGGCCTCCGCGGCGGGCGCTCGCCGAGCGGCCTAATCTTCCTGTTCTCGGGCCGCGGGCGGCCTCAGACTTCTGCCCAGCGGCTGCCGCGGGAGCGCGGGCCAGGTGGGCGCGGAGGCTCTGCCTGACCCCGAGCGCTAACTTAAAAGGTGCGTTGTTCGCCCAAGTCCTCTGAGCCTGGGCTGCGGGCCCTGGGTGCCAAAGGGTGTGTCCCCTGTCCACCCACGGCGACGGCGACGGGACCCTGTAGCCTCTGCGTTCCGTTCCTTCACTTTGGGCCTTAGCACCCGGCGTGGAGCAATAAGACACCAGCGAGGGCCAAGACGCACACGCCTTCTGCGCGGGGGACGAAGGGCTCAGGCAGGCCTCTAAAACACCCCCACCCCCAGGCCCGACTGGCCGGAGGGTCATTCGCAGTTTCACAGTTTACAAAGCACGTTCCGGTTATCCCCTTGAAATCTCCCAGCTGTGTGAGGGAGACAGGTCCAGAATTTTACAGAGGCTCAGAGGTTGAGCCAAGGGGCCTAAGTAGCTAACAGGTATAACCACCAAGATTCTGGACTCCCAGTACAGTGCTCCTCCGGCTATCTGCACTGCCCCCATTATACACTTCGGCTCTTTAGTAATTGACAACTCTTCTTCAAATGTTCATTCTCTCTCTCTCCTCATGGGGGGCAGGGCAGAGGCAGGGAAAGGTTTGGGACCTTCGGTGATGAGCCTCCATGGCTAAAAATTGAATGGGAGCAGGATAGGCGCTCTGCTGAGTGCCCCTAGTTCTCACCAAGGCACTTTAGGTCAGAAGGAAACAGTCTCAGAGCAGGAGGGGGAATGCGATGGCAGTGATGACTTCAGGCCATGGGGGCATATAGGAGTGGGCAGGGAGACCCCTGGACATGGTGGGAGAGAAGGAGCAAAAGGAAGGAGGTGATGTGGTGCTATAGGTTGCTTTCCTGCTCCTTCCAGGAGAGGCGTGGCTGGTGATTCCTCATCCCACCTGCAGAGCTGAGGCTGCACCCAGCTGGGACCCAAACCGCCTCTCTTTGCTCCCCACCTTCTTTTCCCCTCCTAGTCACTCAGATTCCAATACAATTTCCAGCTAACCAGCTTGTCGATAGAACAAGTCGGGCAGCTGGATTGCTGGCCAATTACAGGAAATCATTCTGCTCCACAGCTCAGCGCTCAGGAAGGGAAAGGAAGGGAGGGAATTCAAGGGAGCAGGCGCCCAGCTTGCAGGCTGGGAACGGGCTTCAGGCAGAAGGCTGGGAGTGCTGCAGCCCCCCACCCCTGAGGTGTGGGGGGTGGGGAGGCTCCTAGGGGCAGGCCAACCCTAGGCTCATCCTTAGCCTCATGCGGAGCTCTGGATCCAACTTCTGTGTGATGGGGAGATTGGTGCCCCAAGCCACTAAGAGAGACAGAGCTGGGAGTTGAGTGTGGATGAGGGTCCAGAAAGCGAGGCATCTTCTTAGTGTCAAAAGGGATAGAAGCCGAGATAGCAGGACCACCCTCTCTCAGAGCCCTGTGCACCAAGGTGTGGGCATCTGAGGGCCTGGAGGCTAGGGTCCACACAAGCAAGACCTGTACTCTAACAGCCCGCTGTGGGCCAAGGGGTACCTAGGAGGACAGGAGAAGGGGTCGACAGGGAGGGGGGAGGGAAGGGGCCCCAGCCCACAGCTGAGTGAACTAGCAGCAGCCTCATCTGGTGGAGGAGTAAGTCTTCCACCCCAGAAGGTGCGGCACAGAAATGTGGGAGAGGCCAAGGGCCCCCTCCCTCACATTCCCAGCTCCTCTGCCTCAGCTCCTGCCTCTGGCCCTCAAGAAAATTTCACTCAGATGAAAGGACCCCAGTTCCCCTCCTCTTTCCTTGGATCTGAATCTACCTCTGCCTTCTATGCCAACCTGGATGCCTCATTGCCAGCCCCACCTCCTCCCATCACATCTCTCCCAGAACTGTTCCTGTGCCCCAGGCTGCCCTACCCGGCTGACCAGAGATGCTCTGCCTGGCGCACAGCGGTGAGATCTTCTTCCCAGCCCTTCCCCTCTACCCTCAAAGGACTGGAAGATCCTTGAGGAAGAGAAACTTCCCTGTGGGCTAACTTCACCCAGTGAATGACTATTGTTGCTGTTTGTCTTGAACCCCAAAAAAGGCAACTGTGACCCAATGATGTCCTCCTCTGCTCCAAGCTGTGGCCACCTCCCAGGCCCCCTCTCCAACCCCCCCAGGATCTCACTGCTCTTCTCCCAATTCCAAGCCCTCCCCTTCAGACCCCTCCAAGGTTGGGTCCTGGGATGGATTCACTGGCAGCTCTTTGGCCAACCCAAGAGTAAAGGGGTGGACAGACATGGAAGAGGAGACGGGCTTTGGAGCCCAGTGCACCCAGCACCCAGTGGCTCTCAGGAAAAACCTGAGTGATTGCACCGAACAGCAAGGCCATCTTCAAAGTTGGTTTGGATAGGTGCATAGGGAGAACAGGGTCAGAGCCCCGCGACCCCTCCTTCCCCGGGTTCTCTAGCCTAGTACACAGGCTCACACTCCGCGGTGGAGGTGTTGGGGTTGGCCCTGTGTGTGACCCCCGCTTGGCATACGGTGGCCACCCCTCCGCTCAGCTGAGCTGAGCTGAAGCCGCGGCTCCCGGGCTCCTAGCGCTGCCTCCGCCATCCCACCCTCGGGCGCTGCCTCCTGCGGGCCGGGCGCCCGCTGCTCGGCGATCCGGAAGAGGGCGCCCGCCCGGCCCATGTCCGCCGTGTCCCCGCCCGGCGCGCCGCGCTCGCCAGCCCGCGGGCTCCGCGCCATCGATCGGGCCGCAGGGACCCGGGCGAGCCGCCTCCCCACCCCTCGCTTTTCGCTTTTAATTGAAGTTTGTTTGAGCAGAGCGCGGAGCGGGCAAAGGCAGAAACCAAATATTTAGTTGCTGCAAATTGGCACCTCCAGATCAATTACCCGGCCAGTGTCAGGGCCCGCGCCGCCCCCCGCGCCCCGCGGAATCTCAATGCCACGCTGCCCCCGCCCGGGCCGCCCGCGCCGCCCTCCTCCATTCCACTGCACGTTTTTCATCAGCTCCAGCCATACATCACCCGTGGCTGCGAGGGAACAGATTTTCAATGGGAAAAGTTTCCCGGGAGAGTCCTTGTTGCTGATTCCCGCCGCGCCCTGCGCTGTCTGGCCCCTGCCCCCACCTGGCTTGTCTGATTGAGACAGCAGTTGGGTGGAGTGAGCTCAAAGCAAGGACTTGGGGTCAGGAAGACCAGGCCCCGTCCTAGGAACTCCCCTTACCCGCTGGGTGACCTTGGGGAAGTTACTTATGCTCCCTGAGCCTCGGAGTCCCCCATAACATGGGGGATCAACCTTCACCTTGTGGGGTCAACAGCATGGGGGGACAGCACCCTGCCCAGGGCTGGCACACAGTGACTTCCCACAGATATTAGTTCTCACCCTGCTAGGGGATAAAATAGGCTCTAGAAGGAAGTGAGAGACAGTGAGTTCGAGGCAACTCAACCAAGTCACTGAAAAATACCAAAGGGAAAGCAGCGGACAGCCAGCATCCCCAGAGTCTCTGGCAGGGGCTGAACAGGCCCCAGGACCCTGGTCAAGCTCCATCAGGGAAAGTCCTGACCCCCAGCCCAAGTGCATCTGGGCACAACCAAAAGAGAAGCCGCTTTTCCAGTACCGGGGTGGAGAGTGAGAGAGCCATGATCCCAAGGCCGCAGCCAGGCAAGGAGGCCGGAGGGATCTGAAAAAGGTCACCAAGGCTCCTGACCCTTGCCAAGCTGAGTACCAAGAGGCCAGCCCTGTGGCAGGGGGGAATCGGGACAGCTGGGCTGTAGTTGAGGCTTTACCTTCTCCTGGCTACGTGTTGCTAGTCAAGTACTTAACCTCAGTTTTCCATGTGTAAAATGAGGCTGACGCCCTCTACCTCCCAGAGCATTTGTGAGGAGCAAATGAAGTATGGGAGAGGGGAGGAAACTCACAACCAGCATGAAGAAGATGGGGCCAAGTTTGTGTAGGAGTCTCCTTTCCCATGCTCAACACTGCTTCCATCCCAAGAGCCCCCGAGGGAACTGGAGTCAAATGCCTAGCCTGGCATTTTTAAATGTCTGCTCTGCCAGAGTGACAGGGCCTCTGGGTGGGAAGAGAGGTTAGGGGAAGACTGTGAGCCTCATGCTTAGTGCTTTGAGAACCCTTTTTAAAGAATAAGCCTCCTTCCCTGCCAGCACTACCCCCCCAGTGTCCTGCCCCCAGAGTCTCAGTGCAGGAGTCAGCCCCACTTGGAGGAAAGTTATTTTCCCATCAAATCCTGAATCCAGGTAGAAAGGCAAGGTTGACATAGAATCCAGAGAGCCTCAGTTCCCTGCCAATGGGAAGCAAACTCACTCCTTGATTTTCCCACCTGTGAAATGGGGCCACAGCCAGTAATTATGAGGTGCTATTTGAACTGGTGAGTAATCTCTTTTGTTATTATTTATTTATTTATTTATTTATTTATTTATTTTGAGGCAGAGTCTTGCCCTGTCACCAGGCTGGAGTGCAGTGGCACGATCTCGGCTCACTGCAACCTCTGCTTCCCGGGTTCAAGTGATTCCCCTGCCTCAGCCTCCAGAATAGCTGGGACTACAGGTGTGTGCCACCATGCCCGGCTAATTTTTTGTATTTTAGTAGAGACGGGGTTTCACCATGTTGGCCAAGATGGTCTTGATCTCCTGACCTCATGATCTGCCCGCCTCGACCTCCCAAAATGCTGGGATTACAGGTATGAGCCACTGTGCCCGGCCTTTTATTATTATTTTTATTTTTTTAGAGACAGGGTTTCACTCTGTAGCCCAAATGAGAGTGCAGCGGATCCATCATAGCTCACTGTAACCTTGAACTTCTAGGCCCAGGCGACTCTCCTGAATAGCTAGGATTACAGATTACATGTGTGGCTAATTTTTTTCTTTTTCTTTTTTTTTTAGAGACAGGGTCTTACCATGTTGCCCACGCTGGTTTCAAACTCCTAGCCTCAATGTTGCCCCCGCTTCAGCCTCCCAAAATGCTGGGATTACAGGCATGTGTCACCACATCCAGCCTGGGGTGACCTCTAGAGGCTGCTGAATCCATTGCCCTGCCTTCTACACTCACTCTTACCCACCCCACCCTTACCTGCAATAGGATTCTCTCTGCTGGCGAAACAACCAGCCTCTTTGGGGATGGCAGCCCACCATTTGTCAAGCCAGGAAGTCCTTCTGACAGTCTACCTTAAATCTCTCTTTGGTTCCCTCAGGGAAAATTGAAAGAACGAACAGCAAAAACATAAATGCGTATGGATAGGCAATGCCACACTATTTTTTAAAAATACCCCCAAAGAGGGCAGGGGAGCGGGAATTACCTTCGGACACAATGCTCTTTACACTAAACATCTTGGCGATGAATATAGCTGTGTAATTCTTTTTTCTCCTTGGCAAAGAGAAAGGCTGAGGCTGGGCAGAAAGGAAGAGGGACCCGAAAATATAAATCAATATGTGACTTTAATATATGTGCTCTCGGTGTCTGTGTGTGCTGGGGGATTATTAGTAACCTTGATTCCAGCTCAGTGTCCATGCGAGGCGGGGAGATGTGCGGCCCCCAGGGAGGAGAAGAGAAATTAGGAAGCCAAATTCTTCTCCTGATTGACACCTGGGTAAACATTATCCTGGCAGAAAGGGAAGAAAAAAAGATCAATGCTGGGTATTTTTATCACGTTCCAGGGACAGACAGGGGGGAAATTAAAGAAACAGTCCCCTAGCATCACTGGATATGCCCATCTTCAAGGAGTAGCTAGATAAGGTGGAACCCAGGTAGAGGAGTATGGGTGGGACAGAGACGGGCATGTCCCAGGGAGCAGTGGCCATTGCTTCTTCTACCCTGATGTATGTGAGTGGCAGCAGGTACAAAGGAGCCATGCCTTTAGTTGCAGGGTGAAGGCACCAGCTTTGACGGGGAATCGTAGGCCACAGAGTCTAACTCAAATCAGACTCTGGCTTCAATGGAGGCCCAAGAGGCATTCGTCTTAATGGGATTTGTCAGGGGGCTGTTTCTAGTGGAAGATTCCTAGAGTGTGGGGAGGGGGCAGTGGCTGCAGCAGGGGCTGGGGGTAGTGAGTGATCCAGTGTGGGTCAATGCCCATGGGGAAGAAGGGACATCTCTCCTGATTGTCTCAGATCTAGAGTCAGGAAAACCTGGGCCTCCACCCCTTCCTGGCTATATGACCTTGACCAAGTCATCTGACCTCATAAGAGTCTCACCTTCCTTGTCTGTAAAATAGAGGCAGGCACCCCCCACCCCACTGGTCTCAGAGTTTTTAAATGAGATTATACAAAACACTGGACAGGGCTGAGGGGTTATTGCTATCTGGGGAGCCCTGCCCAGTAGAAATATACTGTAAGCCACATATGCACTTAAAAATTTTTTTTAAACTAATTTGTTTAAGAGACAAGGTCTCCCTCTGTGGCCCAGGCTGCAAGTGCAGTGGCACAATCGTAGCTCATTACAGCCTCAACCTCCTGGGCTCAAACGATCCCCTCACCTTAGCCTCCTGAGCACCTGGCTAGTTTTGGGGGATTTTTTGTTTGTTTATTTGTTCGTACTTTTTGTAGAGATGGGGCTCTCGCTATGTTGCCCAGACTGGTTTCAAATTCCTGGCCTCAAGTGATCCTCCCACCTCAGTCTCCCAAAGTGTTGAGATTACAGGAATGAGCCCCTGCACCCAGCCCATATATGTACAGTTAAATGTTCTTTTTTTTTTTTTGGAGACGGAGTTTCGCTCTTGTTGCCCAGGCTGGAGTGCAATGGCGCAATCTCCACTCACCGCAACCTCCACCTCCTGGGTTCAAGTAATTCACCTGCCTCAGCCTCCCGAGTAGCTGGGATTACAGGCATACGCCACCACGCCCGGCTAATTTTGTATTTTTCGTAGAGATGGGATTTCTCCATATTGGTCAGGCTGGTCTTGAACTCCCAACCTCAGGTGATCCGCCCGCCTTGGCCTCCCAAAGTGCTGGGATTACAGGCATGAGCCACCACGCCCAGCCAATGTACTGTTTTTTTGTTTGTTTGTTTGTTTGAGACGGATTCTGGCTCTGTCGCCAGGCTGGAGTGCAGTGGCGTGATCTCAGCTCACTGCAACCTCCGCCTCCCAGGTTCAAGCAATTCTCCTGCCTCAGCCTCCTGAGTAGCTGGGACTACAGGTGAGCACCACCACGCCCTGCTAATTTTTGTACTTTTAGTAGAGACGGGGTTTCACCATGTTGGCCAGAATGGTCTCCATCTCTTGACCTCGTGATCCGCCTGCCTTGGCCTCCGAAAGTGTTGGGATTACAGGTGTGAGCCACCGTGCCCTGCCTCAAATAATATCTTTTAACTTAACGCAATATATCTAAAATACATTTCAGCATGTGTCACTAGCCACATTCCAGGTGCCCTGAAGCCACATGTGGGGGGAAGCTACCGTACTGGGCCAGCACAGATCTGGAATGAGAAGCCCACAGGATAGGAGCTTCTGCCCCAACCCCTGCCCCCCGCCCGCGCCCGTGATAGTGAGGAGGGACCTCTGGAGGCAGAAGGTGAAGTGAGTCCCTGAGAAATACAAGGCAGAGTCCCCCTTTTGCTGGGGGTGGGAACAACTTTCTGGCCTCTGAGGCATTACGGTGCCCTAGCAGGGGCTCTCTAGGGGAGGCAGACTAATGGCCACTTCGCCAGGATAGGGACCAGGCTGGGGCAGACACTGAGCTCCCCTTTCCGGAGTCCCCTGGCAACTACAGCAGCTGGTTTGGAGGGAAGAGCCTGACAGCTGGGCTTGGGAACTTCTCATTCCCAGTCAGTGCCTAGTCTTCTGGCTGTAGCATCTAAGGTAAGGCCCCTCTTGGAGCTGCATCATCACTCAAATGGGAATAGCTGTGATCAACCCTGCTTTAAAGGCTGTAAAAAGGTTTCTTACACAAAGTCAGTGTGCTTGTAAGCCATGAACGTGCACGGGGAAAAGAGAAAGTGAGGAGGGAGGGAGCCCCTTTTGAGGCCACCCCTCCGTTCGTTGGCTATTGCTGGCTGTGCTCCCAGAGTCTGCAGGGGCCCTCCAACTTCAGGGGGAGGCTGGAGAAAGAGGGTAGGGCAGGAGGCCCAGAAAGGGTGTGATTTTCTGAGAGCCACACAGCACATCCAGCAGTGAGTGATCTGGACACGCTGGGGTGGGGCCAGGATACCCAGGCCCTGCTTCTCAGCTGCTCTAGGCGTGAGGGTTTGTGGGAAGGAGTGGACAGGACTATTTCAGGGCAATGCAAAGGCAGCCAAGTGCTGGCTGGGAGGCCCTCGTGGGTCTAGTCTGACATTTTCTGCTGATGCTGGGAGCCAGAGAAGGGGACCTGGAAACCTGAATCTCACACCTGGGCCAGCTGATCTTGTACCCAAGTGGTCCCAGCCCCTACTTCCCATTGGTCTTTCCTGTCCTAGCTGCACAATTGCCCTGCCTGGGGAGGAGTGTGGAGAGAAGCACTAGGCTACCCCAGGACCAAGCCCCCAGCCCACCTGCCAGGTCCCGAGAGCCACAGTGAGCCCTCAGTTATATCTTTTTTTTTTTTTTTTTGAGTTTCACTCTTTCCAGGCTAGAGTGAAGTGGCGCAATCTTGGCTCACTGCAACCTCCTCCCCCCAAATTCAAGCTATTCTCCTGCCTCAGCCTCCCGAGAAGCTGGATTATAGTCAAACCACCATACCCGGCTAATTTTTGTATTTTTAGTAGAGATAGGGTTTTGCCATGTTGGCCAGGCTGGTCTTGAACTCCTGACCTCAGGTGATTCACCTGCCTCAGCCTCCCAAAGTGCTAGGATTACACTTTGAGGTGCCCAGGCCCTCAGATATTTCTTTTGCAGACTCTGCAACTAAGGGATAGATCTGGGATTTCACTTTTTTTTGTTTGTTTGTTTATTTTAGACAGGATCTCCCTCAGTCACCCAGGCTGGAGTGCAGTGGCACAAACATGGCTCATGGCAGCCTCAACATCCTGGGCCCAAGAGATCCTTCCACCTCAGCCTCCCAAGTAGCTGGGACCCTAGGCATGCAACACCACATCCAGCTAATTTTTTTGTATTTTTGGTAGAGACCAGATTTCGCCACATTACCCAGGCTGGTCTCAAACTCCTGGGCTCAAATGATCTGCCTGCATCGGCCTCCCAAAATGCTGGGATTATAGGTGTGAGCCACCTGGCCCAGCCTCTTCTTTTACTTGTTTATTTATTTATTTATTTTTACACAGGGTCTTGCTCTGTCACCCAGGATGGAGTACAGTGGCATGATCATAGCTCACTGCAGTCTACAACTGCTGGACTCAAGTGATCCTCCCTCCTCAGCCTCGCAAGTGACTAGGACTACAGGTGCACGCACATGTAGTGCATTAGCACACCCAGCTAATTTTTTTTTTTATTTTTTTGTGCAGATGGGGCCTCTCAATGTTGCCCAGGCTGACCTCGGACTCCTGGCCTCAAGTAATTCTCCCACCTCTGCCTCCCAAAGTGTTGGGATGACAGGCGTGAGCCACTGCACTTGGCCTTTCTTTTTTTTTTTGAAACGGAGTTTTGCCCTTGTTGCCCAGGCTGGAGTGCAATGGCACAATCTCGGCTCACTACAACCTCCCCCTCCCAGGTTCAAGCGATCCTCCTGCCTCAGCCTCCTGAGTAGCTGGGATTACAGGCATGCACCACCATGGTCGCCTACTTTTGTATTTTTTTTAGTAGAGACAGGGTTTCTCCATGTTGGTCAGGCTGGTCTTGAACTCCCGACCTCAAGTGATCCGCCTGCCTTGGCCTCTCAAAGTGCTGGGATTACAGGCGTGAGCCACCGCGCCCAGCCTTTCTTTCTTTCTTCTTCTTCTTCTTTTCTTTTTTTGAGATGGAGTCTTGCTCTGTTGCCCAGGCTAGAGTTCAGTGGCATAATCTCAGCTCACCACAACCTCCACCTCCCGGGTTCAAGCGATTCTCCTGCCTTGGCCTCCCGAGTAGCTGGGACTACAGGCATGCGCCACCACACCCAGCTAATTTTTGTATTTTTAGTAGAGATGGGGTTTCGCTATGTTGGCCAGGCTGGTCTTGAACTCCTGACCTCATGATCTGCCTGCTTCGGCCTCCCAAAGTGCTGGGATGACAGGCGTGAGCCACCACACCTGGCATTTCTTTCTTCTTGTTTCAGATTTCTTCCTTCTTGGTTCCATCCTACAAAGAACTGTTTCCGTAGACATCCTCTCTATACAGCTACTTTCAGCCTATTCTTCCCAGTTAGAGACTTACAGTGATTCCTAGTGTCTACCAAATTCCCTTTCAAACTCCTTGGTTTGGCATTCCAAGAGCCCTTCACCATCAAGCTCTTTCCACCTGACACAAACAGGTACCTTGTTTCCAGCCCAACTTGCTGTGCCAACTGGCCCTGCCTAAGGCTGTCCAGCCTCTCTGCCTTTGCCTGGGCCTCATCCTTCTTCCTCTCCACACCCAATTCTGCTGATTGAAATCCATCCATTCGGAAAGGCCTGGCTCAAATGCCACCTCTTCTGGGAACGCTTGCCAGGTAGCCTCATCAGAAATGCCTGCCCTCCTCTGATCCATCTCCTGTAGCCCCTTGAATGTCCCAGGCCCTGGATCTTTCTCTCTCACAGCTTCAGACTCCTGGTAAGCGTCTGGAAATGGAAGCCCCTGGAAGGCAGAGCTATCTCGGCTGTCCATGAGTCCTCTCGGAATCCATTTCTCACCATTGCACTTCCTGTCCTGCTCGCTCCCCAGCCCAAGGTAACACCAAGGTCGGACGTGAGAAAAGAATAGATGAAACAAGATTTTGCACATCACATTGTAAAACCCGCTGAGGCGCTCCCCTCCTCCCAATATTCTTACTGGACTCCCGCCTACCCTTGGCTCTGGTCCCTCTGGCTCCTCCCCATCCACCCAGTCCAGATGTCCAAGCCTGAGCAGCTCACCTGGAGAAACACTGTGTCTCTGTCACCATCTCTTAGTCTGGGTCTCTGTGCTGCCAGTAGACCTCTGGCCTCCCCCATCAGACTGGGATCACTGGGAATGTGAGGATCTACCTTTTTTTGTCTTTGTCTCCTTTTCCCATTCCATTCAGTGGAGGATTTCAAAAAGCTTTGGAGACACACGTAACAAGATAAAAAATGAGAGAGGAAGCTGGAGGTGGGAGAGGTCCTACTTCCTCCTCCCCCAGCCTCGGTCTCTGGCACCTTGCCAAGGTCACCTTTCGGAGCAACCCATCACAGGCCTTTGTCAGGATCATTCATCCTCCTTTCCAGCGCCCTCCTCCCTTGCCAACCCACCAGGCTCTGCTGCCACTCCAGGCCCTGCCAGCCCCAGCTCACCTTACCAGTGCCTCACGCTCCAACTCTCTCCCTCTCCCCCCCATCTGCAACCACAGCACATCACAGCTGTCTGATTAGCTCAATTGATTAATTAAGCTCTAATGAGAGCCGTGGCTCACCCCTACAGCTGCTGACCAGGAGGCCAGCCATGCCCAGAAGGCCACTGAGGCTGCAGGCATGGTCTTATGAGGGCCCAGGGGCAGGCAGCTCAGTGGTTGGTGCCACTGAGCCATTTGCAGGGCACAAAGCTTGCCCATGGCTAGGTCTCTCCAAGAGCCTCCATGGTGAGTGGTAGGCAGAGGGGTTGCTCCCTCAACCAATCAGTGAGTTCCCGGATGGCACATCTGGCACCAACCCTGCTGAAGGCAGGGAGGGCAGAGCAGATATTGATTGGCTGAGAGGTGCAGGGAGGGGACTGGATTCCTTCAGAGTCCCACCTTGACTCCTGGGGCTTAGAGTGCCCCAGGCCCAGAGGATAGTGAGCGTGGGGAAGCTGGGCACTGGCCAGAGGAACCAGACTTAGCCCTGCCAGCAGCCACCAACCCTGTGGTTTCTTTGCTCTGTGGCCCAGGGTGGAGTGCAATGCTGCGATCTTGGCTCACTGCAACCTCCATCTCCCAGGTTCAAGCGATCCTCCTGCCTCAGCTTCCCGAGTAGTTGGGATTATAGGCACACGCCACCATGCCCAGCTGGTTTTTATTTTTAGTAGAGACGGAGTTTCACCATGTTGGCCAGGCTGGTCTCGAATTCATGACCTCAGGTGATCCGCCTGCCTTGGCCTCCCAGAGTGCTAGGATTACAGGCGTGAGCCACCGCGCCCGGCCAAACCCTATGGTTTCTTCCATCCTCACAACTCCCAGCCATGTGGTGAGACAATGCCCCCATCCAGCTGCTGGCTTCCAATCTGGAATAGCCACAAGGACTCTGCAGAGCAAGTCCTCGATTCCGATTCCTCCCACCTCTGGCCTCCCTCACCACTCCGACCACTGACCACCCTGCCCCCACACTCTGTCCCTTGTCTGGGATAGGGGACAAATGCCCTCCATTAGCAACAATCATTGGTTGGGCACAATGGGTCATGCCTGTAATTCCAGCACTTAATCACACCTTAATCCTCGACCTTGGGAGGCTGAGGTGGGAGGATCACTTGAGGCCAGTAGTTTGAGACCAGCCCAAGCAACATAGCAAGACCCCTGTCTCTACACAAAATTTTAAGAAAGAAAATTAGCCAGGTAAGGTTGCTCACGTTTGTAATCCCAGCTACTGGGGAAGCTAAGGCAGGAGGATTGCTTGAGCCCAGGAGTTCGAGGCTGCAGTGAGCTGTGATTACACCACTGCACTCCAGCCTCGACAAGGGTGGAATCTTGTCTCAAAAAAAACAAAAAACGGTCATCAGTTAAGTGGGATTTTCCATCTTACAAACACCTCCATGTTCATTCTTCCCCAGAATCTCACGAGGCAAACTGAGCCAGGAGTTCATTCTAGAGATGAGGAAACTGAGACCTCAACTTGCCCAAGATCACACCCGGGCGTTTCCTGCTTCCCAGCCTTTGCATTTGTCTTGAGTCACGCACTTCTCTTCAGCTTTGAGACGTCAGCTTAGAGGTCACTTCAGCCAGGATGCCCCGTCCCCCAGCTGCAGGTGAGGGCCCCCTCTTGTTGTGTTAACTTGCTCACATCTGCCACGGGCCTGTGAGCACAGCTGCTGCTCTGTCTATACCTCCTGATTGCGGGAGGATCCTGCTCAGGACCTCACAGGCAGTAGGGACATAAAGAATATTTAGAGTGGAGGAAAGAAAGGAAGGAGAGAAGAAATGAATGAGCCACACATGGCAGATAGTCTGAGCCCCCAGTCAAATGCTGAGAGGAAGGACATGGTGGAGGACCAAGCAGGGCTGCCCAGTCTGGGCATGTCAGCTGTTGATGTGCAGGGAGCCCCTGCTGCACAGCCCGCTGGCCCAGAGATCATGCAGGTAGTCCCTTCCCGTCTCCGCTGCACAGAGGATAGGGTGGGACCAGGAAATCCTGGGAGATGGTGGAGGAAGATGGGCAGAGAATAAGAGACTGGGGAGGGCCTGGGAGTCAGGAAACCTGAAGTGGAGATTAAAGCAGTGGCTGGGTCAGGCCCAGTGGCTCACGCCTGTAATCCCAGCACTTTGGGAGGCTGAGGCAGGTGGATCACCTGAGATCAGGAGTTTGAGACCAGCCTGGCCAACATGGTGGAACACCGTCTCTACTAAAAATAAAAAAATTAGCCAGGTGTGGTGGCATGCGCCTGTAATTCCAACTACTTGGGAGGCTGAGGCAGGAGAATCGCTTGAACCCGGGAGGCAGAGGTTGCAGTGAGCTGAGATCGTGCCACTGCACTCCAGCCTGGGCGACAGAGCAAAATTCTGTCAAAAAAAAACAAACAAAAAACAGTGGCTGGAGAGTCCGAGACCTGGGTTGGAGTCCTCGCTTTGCTTGACCTCTCTGCGTGACTGTGGGCGTGTGGCCTCCCCAGTCTAGCCTGTGAACTGAGAAAGTCTGATGGCATGGGCTCTGGGCTTGTTCTCCTGTTGAAGTCTGGGAGTCTATAGCCCCAAGAGACATCTGTTACTAGAGGGAGGGAGTGAGATGGGGATGGACAGTAGGAGGGGGTTGCAACACCTTCTATTACCAGTGGTGGGAGGGGTAATCACAGCCAGGAGCCTCTGGGCCCCACAGAGTCCCCACCACTCCCTCCAGCTCCTCTTCTGTCGCTGCCCCTCAGATTCAATTACCAGCTCAGCTTTCAAATCGGGCTCCAGCCAGTAACTTTACTGGAGAAAATGATTATGTGATTATTTCAACCTTGCTCCAAACGCTGTTTTAATTGGATCTGGGAAAAGGCGATTTGGGCATCAGAGGAGCCACGCGGGGGCGGGAGCAGCATGGGAATGTGAGGCAGGAGCCCCACCTGCCCACGAGGTTCGAAAGGCAGACAGGACTCTTCCCAGCCCCTACCCCTCCCCAGGCCCCCCACGTTCATCCTAGATCCAGGGTAAGCCTCAGCCGGAAAGAGAAAATGGGTGTGGGGGAAAGGCTTCCCACGCAAGTGGGTTGTGGAGGGGGTTGGAGGGGACAGGTTCCTAGCAGCCTGTCTCCTGCCCAAAGCAGCCCTCAGCCACTTAGAAAACTACTTTTCTGCCAATTTCCTTCCCTCCTCTGCCCCCAGTCCCAGCCTACCTGAAGTAGACTTTTGCTCAAACACTAGCCCAAGGAAGCAGAGTTGGAAAGAACATTTGATTTTCCAGGATCCAAGAGGGCCTTCAAAAGGGATTTGGATTTATCTACTCCTGGGATCACCCTTTCTCCCTGCTAGACAGATGACTGGTGTTTGTTTGAACATATGCTAACCTTTCTGAGCTTTGGTTTTCCCATCTGTCAAAGAGAGGGGTCCCCTCCGAGGAACGAAGGAAGCCATTTGCGCTGGTTCTCCCTGTGCCCTCGCTCTCCATGAGGCTAGAGAAGTCCAGCACCAACTCTTTGGTGGCCAATTCTGCAGGGGCTTGTAGGCACTGAGCCTTGTAGAGCCCATCTGCCTGGCAGCTAAGGATGTCCCTCCCCACCCCGAGCCAGAGCTCAGCCAGGTGCCAGGAGCGAGATTGGGCCTGGGACTGGGGCAGGAGGAGAGGGGAGGGGTGTGCTGAAAGGTTGAGGGGCCAGGAGGAAGGACGCATCTTCATGGTCTTGAGGTCTGCCTTTCTCAGGGCTCTCTGTAACTCCTTTTCTCCACACCTTAACAAACACCATGTCAACACTTCTTAAAAAAATTGGTGGCTCACGCCTGTAATCCTAGCACTTTGGGAGGCTGAGGTGGGCAGATCGTGAGGTCAGGAGATCGAGACCATCCCGGCTAACACGATGAAACCCCGTCTCTGCTAAAAATACAAAAAAAATTAGCCAGGCAAGGTGGCAGGCCCCTGTAGTCCCAGCTACTCGGGAGGCTGAGGCAGGAGAATGGCATGAACCCCGGGGTCGGAGCCTGCAGTGAGCTGAGATTGCGCCACTGCACTCCAGCCTGGGCGACAGCGAGACTCCGTCTCAAAAAAAAAAAAATTGTTTATTTTGTTTAGAAATGAGGTCTTGCTCTGTTACCCAGGCTCGGGTGCATTGGCTCCATCATAGTTCACTGCAGCCTCTACCTCCTGGGCTCAAGCAATTCTCCTGCCTCAGCCTCCCGAGAAGCTGAAACTACAGGTGCACGGCACCATGCCTGGCTAATATTTTAAATTTTTTGTAGAAATGGAATCTTACTATGTTGCCCAGGCTGGTCTTGACCTCCTGAGCGCAAGTGATCCTCCCACCTTAGCCTTCCAAAATGCTGGGATTACAAGTATAAGCCACGGTGCCCAGCCAATGATTTTTAAATATTTCCTATTTTTTTAGAGATAGGGTCTTGCTCTGTCACCCAGGCTGGAGTGCAGTAGCCCAGTCATTGCTCATTGTAACTTCAAACTCCTGGGCATAAGTGATCCTCCTGCCTCAGTCAACACTTTTTTAAAGAAATCGCTTAGGTGGCTCATGCCTGTAATCTCAGCACTTTGGGAGGCTGAGGCTGATGGATCACTTGAGCCCAGGAGTTTGAGACCAGCCTGGGCAGTGTTAGGAGACCTAGTCTCTAGAAAAAGTTAAAACATTTAAAAATTTAGCTGGGTGGCCAGGCACAGTGGCTCATGCCTGTGATCCCAGCACCTTGGGAGGCTGAGGCAGGCAGATCACAAGGTCAGGAGTTCGAAACCAGCCTGGCCAATATGGTGAAACCCCATCTCTACTAAAAATACAAAAATTAGCCGGGTGTGGTGGCGCATGCCTGTAGTCCCAGCTATCAGGAGGCTGAGGCAGGAGAATCACTTGAACCTGGGAGGCAGAGGTTGCAGTGAGCCCAGATCTCACCACTGCACTCCATCCTGGGTGACAGAGCAAGACTCCATCTCAAAAAAAAAAAAAAAAAAAAAAATTTAGCTGGGTACAGCCATGCCTATAGTCTCGGCTACTCAGGAGGCTAAAGTAGGAGGATTGCTTGAGCCTGAGAGGTCAAGGCTGCAATGAGCTATGATGGCACCACTACACTCCAGCCTGGGCAACAGACTGAGAATATATATATATATATATATATATATATTGCCTTAAAGGTGCCATTTTGGAGAATGTGCTACTCACAGCAGGAAAGTGTCTCCCCCACCGCCCCTCCCCTCCCACCCAAGACATGGGCACTGGGACTACAGGGAAGACTGGCCAGACCCCAGCCCCAGCACCCACCCGCCATCAACAAGCATCACTGGGCATGGGTGAAGGGACAGTGAGGCAGGCGCAAAGAAGACAGAAGGTGTTGGTGCAATTCATTTGCCAGGTATTGAGCACCTATTGGGTTTGAGGCGCAGGGCCAGTGCCACCTCCAGGAGAATAACAATCTGGTTTGGGAGACAGGACACCCTCTTAGAAATCATCTAAAACTCTGAGACAGCAGGGGAGATGGTTCAGAAATGAGGCCGTGAGCACTCAGGAGCCAGTCAATCTCAACAGTATGAAGCCCAGGCAGACTTCCTGGAGGAGGCAGTTTCAAGGAGGTCTCAGCATGGTTTGGCTGAGAGGAGGTTGGTGGGTATTCTGAAGGACCAAACAGCAGAAATGCCCAGGGAGAAAGGGAAGCGGTGAGAGAGGAAGGAAGGTAGCCGTGAGATGCTTGCCTCTGTGCCTCCAACATCCCCTAATGCGGGGAATTATAATTTCCATTTTACAGACAGGTTCAGACCTTTGTCAGGGTCACACGCAGCCAGAAGGGGACTGAAAGCAAGCTCTGCCGGTGCCCTGACCCTGTCCTTTCTCCAGCTTCACCTCGCCTCTCCCAGAGCCAGCCGGCCTCATGCTGAGGCACCAGCAGGCAGACGCAGAGGGCTCAGCTCGGAATGAGAAGGCCAGTTCCCGAGAATTTCTGGGATCCACAAATAAGATCTGAGACAAACAGGACCCTGCAGGACCCTGGCCCTTCAGGCGAGTGCCTGCCTGGAGATGGGGGTTTCAAAGGCGTGGATCACGGGGTAAAATTGTATTGTCAAAGAAGAAAACCAGTGCTGCCATCCCTCCTTCACTCATTAATTTCTGGGGAAGTATTAGCTGTCAGCAAGCAGCAGCCCTCCAATTCAAATTACAGAATTTGAATTCTTAATTTCTCCTAATCCATCAGTGAGCTGCCTTCCTGGGCTAATATTAGCAGCATTGGTGAAGCTTGTAACAGTCATTGATGTCTCCAGTCCTCTGAAAAAAGCCCTAATCAACAGAGCTGGGCCTGGGGCATGGGCCCCCTAGAGGCAGGACTCCGATCCCCACTCCCCAGCTGCCCCCAGTCTCCAGGAAGAGAGTGCAGAGTTTTACAAAGGTCTCTGGAGAGATGACAGAGAGACAGAGAGAGAGAGAGAGAGAAAGAGAGACAGAGAGAGAGAGAGAGAGAGCACAAAGGAGAGGTGGGGAAGATGGAATCAGAGCCTGTGAGAGGCTTGGAACAAGGAAGAGAGGGAGAAAGGGGCTCAGGGAAAGACAAAATTACTAAGACCAAAAGAGGTGGAGGCAGAGTGATGGAGAGACTGAGCCAGAGGCCCAAAGAGATGGATGGAGCCTGAGCTGGAGAGGAGGAAAGGAGCCTTTCAGAACCTAGAGTCAAAGCAACCCTCCTGCAGACTTTGTGCAGGGAAAAACCACAGGAAAGCAAAACCAAAACCCTCCTGTGACTCCCAGGGTGTCATGGAAAGTGTGGTGTTCCATGGATTACATGGCCCCCATATCACTGGGCCCACCAGTTCACATTGCCTCTAGGAGTTCTGGATCAGGCACCTTGTCTCAAATCACAGCTCAAAGACCTACTCCGTCAGGAAGCCCTCTTGCTTTCTGTCCACCAACACCATCTGTCTTTTTTTTCTTTTTTTTTTTTTTTTTTTTTGAGATGGAGTCTCATTCTGTCACCCAGGCTGGAGGGCAGTGGTGTGGTCTCAGCTCACTGCAATCTCCGCCTCACGGGATCAAGCGATTCCTGTGTCTCAGCCTCCTGAGTAGCTGGGACTACAGGTGCGTGCCACCAAGCTCAGCTAATTTTTGTATTTTTAGGTAGAGACGGGGTTTCGCTATGTTGGCCAGGCTGGTCTCAAACTCCTGGCCTCAAATGATCCACCCGCTGCCTCAGCCTCCCTAAGTGTTGGGATTACAGGCATGAGCCACTGCACCCGGCCCACCAACACCATCTTTTCACTGTTGGGCAGTAACACTCTCTCCTGGTCAGCCACCCAGGTCCTGAAGACACTCTGTGCTGCTGCGTCTGTCTCCACGCAGGTGGGAAGAACATGGGAGGCAGGCCGAGCACTATTTGTGCACTTCTTTTTATTTATTAATTTTTTTGAGACAGCTTCTCGCTCTTCACCCAGGCCAGAGTGCAGTGGCACGATCTCAACTCACCGCAACCTCCACCTCCCGGGTTCAAGCAATTCTCCTGCCTCAGCCTCCTGAGTAGCTGGGATTACAGGCATCTGCCACCAGGCCCGGCTAATTTTTTTGTATTTTTAGTAGAGATGGGGTTTCTCCATGTTGGCTCGAACCCTTAATCTCAGGTGATCTGCCCACCTCAGCCTCCCAATATATGTTCACTTCTTACTTAATCTCTTCAACAGGGTCAAAAGGTACAGACTTTTTTTTTTTTTTTTTTTTTGAGACGGAGTCTAGCTTTGTCACCCAGGCTGGCACGCAGTGGCCCGATCTCGACTCACTGCAACCTCCACCTCCCCGGTTCAAGTGATTCTCTTGCCTCAGCCTCTCAGCCTCCCGAGTGGCTGGGATTACAGGCCTGTGCCACCACACCTGACTAATTTTTGGTGAGACAGGGTTTCACCATGTTGGCCAGGCTGGTCTTGAACTTCTGACCTCAAGTGATCCACCCACCTCAGCCTCCCAAAGTGCTGGGATTACAGGTGTGAGCCACTGCACCCGGCTGATACAGACACCCCGTTTAACACATGAGGAAATGCACCTTAAGTCACTTGCCCAAAGTCATGGGGCAATGACATAGTGATTTTGGGATTTGAATCCCAGTAGGCTGACTCCAAAGCAAAACACTTAACACCACGTTGGAGAATCTTGGAAAACCCCCGGGAATTGTATATGGTGCAGTCCCCATCCTCGTTGAACTACCAAAGTTTGAAGGCCATGCCGGGCCTGCCCCATGACTTCCTCACATGACCCCAGTTCCATCAGCCAATCTTCTTACTAACATCCGGATAGCCTCGGACCCTCCGCCCCCATCCAGCCGACCCTGTCCCTCCCACCTGCCTTTCCATCTCCCTGAATCCAGGCCTTCACCTGGGCAGGCCCAGCTCAAGTCAGGCTTTCAGCTGGAAGCCTTTCCCTGCCCGCATCCCTAGCTCCATGGCCTGTCCCTCTCTGACCCAGTCTTTGTCTTTTCTGTGAATTTCCTGCCTCCTCAGCAAGTTCTGAGCCTCTCCGTGCACAGCCAGGTGCCCTCTGATGTCCTAGGACCCAGCTTTGCCCGGGCGTGTGCTCAGTAAATATTTGTGGACTTATCAACTGATTGATTGGTGAAGTGAAGACAGGAGACCTGGGACAAAGATGCCTGAGAACTCAGCAGTGTCCCTCTCAGCCTGGGCCCTGGGGAGGTGTTGGGGAGCCTGACACACACAGGTGGGGACTCCAGGCCCCAGCAGGTGTGAATGGCCAGGTGTTGGCACTCCCAGCTGCCTGCAGGTGACCCTGTCTCCCCAGGGTGGGAGGATTTGGGGATGTGTGTTGGGGAGAGGGAATTTGGGAAGTGAATGCTTCAGGCTGCTCTGTTCTCCTGACCCCCAAACTCTGCCCAGGCACCTAGGGCGGGAGGCAGACTCTAGGGTCTTCTCCAAGTTGAGATGTCTCTCCCCACTCCCTTTGCTGCTCCTGCTCCTCCCCTAACCCCCACTGGAGAAGCTGGGCCTGAATAGAACTATTTTGGGCCAAACCTCTGAATTATGCATGGTCTGGCCAGTAAGCCGGCTCTTCCTGACCAGTGGCAGTGGGGGTTGGGGAGTAGAGTGATGACTGCATTTCTCTTCCTGTGTAAGTGAGTTTGTGCAGGTGCCAGGCAGAGTGTGATGGGGTGGCATACATATGTTTGTGTAGGTTTTGTGACTAAGGAATTGTGAATGTGCATAGGTCCACAAGTAGGAGCTATGGGGTCCCAGAGACATTTTCCTTCTCTCTGAGTCTCCAGGTTGGTGGGCCCCCGGGCTCAGTACCCTGTGGTTCCCAAATTTGTGTGTCTGGGCAGGATGGGCACAGGATGACTTGGGTCATCATCCTATTTCCATCCTGCCCCTGCCTTGCCTGCCCATGGGATCCCCAGGAGCTAGATGGACAGAAAAGAGATATCACCCCATCAGGGCCAGATCCGGGAGAAGGGAAAGAGAGGCCATTAACTGCCTGAAAATACTAGGTTTGTGCAAAAGTTATTGCAGTTTTTGTCATTGAAACTAATAGCAAATTACTTTTGCACCAGTCTAATAATAGCAGTAATGACCACTAGGAGTTGAGGACCTCCTCTGGGTTTAGGTATTTTATATATATTAATTGAGTTAAATGTCACAACACTTCTATATGCTAGGTACTTTTAGCCTCATTTTATTGATAAGGGAACGAAGGGTCAGAAAGACTAAGTAACTTGTTCAAGAGTGCACAACATGGAACTAATAGAATCAAAATTTTTTGTCTTTTTTCTTTTTTTTTTTTTTTTTTTTTGAGGCAGAGTCTCACTCTTGTTGCCCAGGCTGGAGTGCAGTGGTGCAATCTTGGCTCACTGCTAACTCCGCCTCCAGTGCTCAAGTGATTCTACTCCTCAGCCTCCTGAGTAACTGGGATTACAGGCATGCGCCACCATGCCCAGCTAATTTTTGTATTTTTAGTAGAGATGGGGTTGCACCATGTTGGCCAGGCTGGTCTCAACCACCTGACCTCAGGTGATCCACCCACCTCAGCCTCCTAAACTGCTGGGATTACAGACATGAGCCACTGTGCCTGGCCTAGAATCAAGATTTAAACAACTAAGAAAATAAGGCAAGCCATATGCTGAGAGAAAATATTTGCAATACATGTATCTGACAAAGAACTTGTATCCAGCAAACTCTTACAATTCAATAGGAAGAAGACAAACAATCCCGTTGTAAAAGGGTCAAAAGAAGAGATAGAATGGCCAGTGTGTGCATGAAAAAATATTCAATATTATTCATTATCAGGTAAATGCAAATTAAAACCACAATCAGATATACTGCACAGTCATTGGAAGACTGACCATGGTAAGTGTTGATGAGGTTGTGGAGTAACTGGAACTCTCACACACTGATAATGGAAATGTACAATGGTGCAACTACTTCAGAAAATAGTTTGTCAGTTTCTTGAAAAGTTAAGCATACAATAACCACAAGATTCGGTTATCCCACTCTTAGGTGTTTAACCAAGAAAAATGAAAATATATGTTTACTCAAAGACTTGTATGTATACACATGCTCATGGTAGCTTTATTCACAACAACTGAAACCCTGGAAACAAGACAAATGTCCATCAGCAAGTGGCCAGATTGTTATATGTGCAAACAATGGGATACTTCTGAACAACAAAAAGAGTAAACTACCGCCATAAAAACAAGGATGAATCTCATCAACATTCTGCTCAGTTAAAGCAGCCAGAAACCAAGAGTACATATTACATAATTCCATTTATATGAAAATCCAGAAAAGACAAATCTAATCTATAGTGACAGAAAGCAGATCAGTGGTTGCTGGGGGCTGGGGGAAGGGTGGGGAACTACTGGGAAGAGGCACAGGGGAGCTTTTTGGGATGATGCAAATGCCCTAGATCTTCATTGTAGTGATAGTTATATGTGTCTATAAATTTGTCAAAACTCATCAAACTGAACACTTAAAATGTGTACATTTTATTGTATGTAAATTATACTTCAATAAAGTTGAAAAAAGAAACCAAGCAAGCTGAGCTGAACTCCACATCTGTAACTGTTACGCCCTGTGTGTCTCAAGGTAGTGGGAAGGGAGTTGGGGCACCTGGGGCCCCTTTGAAGAAGAGAAAGCTTTACCATACATACAGGCAAGGCAACAAAGAGAGAGAGATATCAAAGAAGAGAAAGGGTTGTGGTTATTTGGAATTAACTACCCGCCCCCAGTGGGAAGGAAGCATCCAGCAACCCTCTGCCTTACTGGCTCCCACCGCCCCAGGCTCTCTATGGCTTTCCCTGTAATCTGAGGGACTGACCACCCCTGAAGTGTCTAGCCTCCTGCTGGGACCCCTCCCTGACCCCTCCTAAAGTCAACACCTTACAGCTTCCTCAAACAGCATCATCCTGACTGGCAGATCAGGAACTCCTAGGGAGTCAAAGTTTTGTTTCCCTCCACCAGCCAAGCCTACCCCTGCTCATCCTCCTGGGAGCCTCTCCCACTCATCACCCAGGGGACTAATGTGGGCCTTGAGCGCAGCACGGGCACACTGCTCTGGGACAGGTTACCAAGCTTACCCACCCAGAGACCCCAAAGTTGTCCAGGAGGGGCTGGCTGGCCAGGCAGAAGGCCAGTGTGCTGGTGCTCCTGGCCCTTGGTCTCACTTGCTGCTATCAATCATTGACGAATGCCTGTTAAGTGCTCGGCTTTGAGTTAAGCCCTATGCCTACGTTTCCTCTGTTAACTCTCCAGGCAGAGGCTCAACGAGGCCAGAGCTCTTGGTGCTGTCACTTCACAGATGAGGATGCTGAGGCACAGAGAAGGTAAGTAAAGTCACACAGCTGGCAGGTGGAAGGGAAGCTGACAGTAGCCAGTGCTGTTCATTTCCCAGCAGTTCTTGCACCAGCTTCCCTTGAATCCCTTGGAGGGTTTTTTAACAATTCAGATTCCTGAGTCTGGGCTTTGTCCTTATCTCCTCTAGGCTCTCAGGGATCCATACCCTCTAGTCCCAGCTAAAGGATAAGCCCTGCCCCCTGCAGGGGCCTCTGGGCTGCGGCTCCCCTAGGCCAGCCCCAGTACTGAGCACCGGGCTCCGAGTGCATGGGCACAGTGCCAGTGCATCTGACTGAGTAGCGTGGGCAGGGCTGAACTTGGTCAGAACCATCTAGGGTTGGGGGACCAGCAGGGAAATGAGATCTACAAATAGCAACAAATTGTTCATTGATTTCCATCCTGTTCAGAGGAGGCCTGGGACCAGCAAGAACAGGATTGGTTTTGAACTAAAGTGGGAAGGGCAGCTTAGTTTAGGGCAGGCAAGCAAAGTCAAGACACAGGGTACCCAGGGCCCTGCGTCTCATGTAGGTACGAGGTCCTTGGCTGTGTCCTGTGGAAATGGTACCCCTCCTCTATCCACCTCTGGGGATGCAGGTTCCTGGAAGATGGCGCCCAGCTCCACCTGGTATGACCAGCAAGTTAGGAAGGGCTGGGAAAATGCAAAAGTAAAAGGCTCCACTGCCAAAATTGCCTGCTTTTCTAAAATGGCCCATATCCAAACATCTGCCCCATCTCTCCCTTAAGCACACACAACCAATCATACCATATGCTCATATGTGGGGATCAGAAAAGAATCTTCATGCCTTAAAAGGGCATTCGAGGCCAGGCGCGGTGACTCACGCCTGTCATCCCAGTACTTTGGGAGGCTGAGGCAGATGGATCATTTGAGGTCAGGAGTTCGAGACCAGCCTGACTAACATGGTGAAACCCCGTCTCTACTAGAAATACAAAAATTAACCAGGCATGGTGGTGCACGCTGGTAGTCCCAGCTACTCGGGAGGCTGAGTCAGGAGAATCGCCTGAACCCAGGAGGCGGAGGCTGCAGTGAGCCAAGATCATGCCACTGCACTCTAGCCTGGGCGACAAAGGGAGACTCCATCTCAAAACAATAAAACATAAAAATAAAATAAATGGGCATTTGAGAGGTCCCCTAACCACCACTCCTCCTCAGCTTCTTCCATATCCTGCCTGCACCCTTGGCTCCTGGGAGTTGGTTCTGTTGCCCATGTTCCCGCCATCCCCTCTCTGTGCCTTTGCACGGGCTGTTCCCTCTGCCTGGAATGACTTCCCTCTTCTCCATGAAGCCATGTCCCAGGAGTCCTGAAGACCCAGACTAACTCCTGCCTCCTGCTGAAGCCTTCCGAGCTGTCTGAAGCCTCCTGAGTTCTTCCTTCCTTAAACTCCTGTGGTTTATACCAAGCAACCTCACTCCTGCCATCTTTGAGTGTGTGTGTGTGTGTGTGTGTGTGTATCTACACATAGAGGCTCAATGAATGCTGCACTTCTGTGATTCTTGGACAACAGTCCCATCTCCTCCTCTGGGTAGAAAGGACCCATCCATCAGGAGCCACATCTTATCCATCTCCCTTGTCCCCACCCCTGCAGGAAACAGCAGAGCAGGCAGCTGCTGCCTGGTCAGCATTAGACTCTGAGCCTCAGAGACTCCGGCAGCTGGGAGGAACCACTGCGACATCTCGTCTCCTTCCCACCAACTCAGAACGTTCTCATGATAGGGGACAGTCCTTGCATCACTCTACGAGTTTCTGCCGTATCGTCTGGAGGTGGCCAGTGGAAGCGGGGTGGGTATCTTGATGTCTGGCCTGCCTTCCATCTCCCCCATCTCCAATTTACTCAGCTCCCCAAGCCAGCAGCCCTGAGCAGCCTTCCAGCTCCTGAGCTCCCCTGGCTTCAGCCGGTGATGTGAGTCCAGCACCTGAGCAGACGGTGACTCTCCCTGGGTTCTCAAAGCGGGGCTAGAGAGCAGATAAACGACCCAGAATCCAGAAGTCATTGCCACTGGGCTCAGCCTTGTTTCAGCTCCAGACGAGTCCAGGGGGCCTATGGTGGTGCCCACGAGAGGACAAAGAGAGCCCCGAGATCACCCCCCTCAGGGCGGTCAGAGACAGCATCCTTCCTCAGAGAAAGAACTGAGTCTCCTCATTGAATGATGGGGAAACTGAGGCCTGGGGAAGGGACATGACTTGACCATGGCAAGTCAGAGTCAGTCCAGGAGCCGGTTTCTCCTTGGGCATATGGAATCTCCTGGGCCTGGCTCCAAGGTTGGCAGCAGGCAGGGATTACAGTTAGCACATACAGATCCCCGGGTGGGCCCCACAGAGCGCAAGGGTGGACAGACAGCCTCCCAACCCGGGAGGCCGGGGCCAGGCCACAGCTTCCAGAGATGGAGTGACTTCCTGCCACTCGGTCCCTGGGCCCAGAGCAGCTGCTCCTTCGTGTAATGAATGACCATGGTCCTTGGTCCTTGATGAAGGGGGATCAGGAGCTGTTGCTCTGCCTGAGTCTCCGAGTCTCTGTGGAGCTTTCCATCAAGCAGGGGCAGCCAGGAGGGGTCAGGAGGGGCCGAGGCAGCACACAGGGCCGACACGCTGAGAACTGCACCCCTTCCCACCTCTCAGCCTCCTTTCTGCCCTGGCCCGCCCTCCCTTCCTTCCTTCCTTCCTTCCTTCCTTCCTTCCTTCCTTCCTTCCTTCCTTCCTTCCTTCCCTCCCTCCCTCCCTCCTTCCTTCCTTCCTTTCTTTTTGAGATGGAATTTTGCTCTTGTCGCCCAGGCTGGAGTGCAATGGCATGATCTCGGATCACTGCAACCTCCACCTCCCAGGTTCAAGCAATTCTCCAGCCTCAGCCTCCTGAGTAGCTGAGATTACAGGCATCCGCCACCACACCCAGCTAATTTTTGTGTTTTTAGTAGAGACAGGGTTTTACCATGTTGGCCAGGCTGGTCTTGAACTCCTGACCTCAAGTGATCCTCCCACCTCGGCCTCCCAAAGTGCTGGGATTATAGGCATGAGCCACCATGCCTGGCCTGCACTGGCCATTTCTTAACTCCTTTTTCCCTCCTCCCCTTTCTCCAAGCCTCTGCCCTTCCGGGCCTCCTCTGCCTCCCCTCTCTCCTCCTTCCTCTGCAGTGAAGAAAATTCTTCCCATCCCAACTCCAGTGCAGCTGGGCAGTACTGGCTGGTAGGAGTCGATAGGGCCTGGTGAGAAGGAGAGGGACAGGTCTAGACACCCAACAGCTTCACCACTGGCCAACTGGACAAGTCCTAGGAGCTGGAGGAGGTTCAGATTAGTTCCAACCAGTGCCAGGGAAATCTAGCTGTAGCCAGCAGCCATCTGAAGAGTTGCTGGTGACACACAAGGGTCCAGCAGGAAGTGACATGATGATCAGTGATTGGGGGATCCTTGTTGGATAGATGGGCAGTGGAGAGTGGTTAGGGACAGGTAATTTGGGGTGGTCCATTAGGGTAGGTCTGTAGTGAAGGTCATTATTGGATGTTGGTTGTAGGGATCTCGGTGATGGGTGGTCATGACAGGCAGTTGGTTCCGGTTGTGCTTCCATAGTACTGTTGGGCCATCAAGCTGATCAGTGGATGGTTGCGGAGACATTAGACAGTTGGCTGGGCCTGGGCCATCAGTGTTAGGAGGTTGGGTTGGGTCAGTGGGTGGTCAGTACTTTGGTGGATGATCAGTCTTGGCTAGGCAGCATTAAGAGGTTGATATTGGGTCGTCAGTGTTTGGAGGCTGGGATAAGGGGGTCAGTCCCCACATCTCTAAGGCATGACACCCCCTCTCCGACTCTGAATGGGGCCTGAAGGGCTCAAGCAGCTCTGAGCTCAGCCCCAGGTTCCCTGCCCTCATGTCTTCCTCTAGGCCCAGGCTATCCTCCTTGCTCAGCCAAAGTAACCTGTCCGGAGGCAGAGGTGGAGGCTTGGTCTCCTGGGATCCTGCAGGCTGGAAGGCAGGGCCAGGTCCCTGGAAGTGCTGCATGGGACATGGGGGATGGAGTGGGCAAGAAGCTGAAGTACTTAGGGATGCAGCAAAGCTCCGCAGCAGGGATGGGGCCTGCGAGGCCAGGATGCTCATTGATGAATCGATTCCCATTATTGATGCTGCTTGGAGAAGTTTTGAAAGACGGAGCTGAGGGAGAGGATAGGGTTCTCTTGGAGAAAGCCATGGCACAGCCTGGCCACTCAGAATACAAATGAGATTGCCTGCTCGTCCACCAGCCCCTTCACAGCTGCCCCCTGCAGTGCTGGTGGGAGCTGGGGGCCCGCACCCGGGCATGCGGTGAGCTGCAGCTATGGGAGTACCCCAGCACTGGGCAAGCAGCAGAGTTGCAGGCAGATGAGCGGGAGCATTGGGTTTCCATGGGACAGTCACAAGGAGATGGATTTTGGCTTCCTCTGAGGACAGTTTCTCCAAAAGCAGGTCGTTCTCCATAAGAGAGAGCTTCCCTACTTCAAGAGGCAGTGTGTCCCAGCAGAGCCTAGAAGACCCCCCTCAAGAAAGATGGCCTTTGAGGCACCCATCTCCCCCAGCCCTGTCACTATATTGTCGTGAGGGTGCTGTTGGTGGTGTGAGTGGTGGGAAAGGGTCATACGCTGCCGGGGGCTTATGGATGCTCACTACGAAGTGACAGAGGGTAGCTGCTCTGATGACCATTGCTAAGGGTCCAGGCAGAGGGAAGGGGGCCACTTGCGCAGAGCTGAACCCATCTGATAGCACATCACTGCAAGGGAAGTCTCATGGGTCCCCAGGCAGGAGCTGGGAAGGGACAGGGTAACTCATTGCTGTGAGATGGGGATGGGGTGGGGGTGGGGTGGATGTTTCAGGATGCAGCCAATGCTGGAGCTGCTGTGACCGTCAGATCACAAGGCTAGAGGCTGGAGGGGGCCTCTGATGGGGGAGACACAGTCTCAGCATTCGGTGAATGTCCACTCTGATGGAGGAGACTCCATCCCTGTCCTCGAAGCTCCAGTGTGATAAGAGTCCTTGCTTTGGGAAGCCCTCAAATCTAAAGTGGGAGGCAGTACCTGCCTTGAGAGTGTCCATTGCTTGGAGGAAAACAAGAGGCAGGCTGTCCTGATTGGAGCAGATGTGCCAGTGAGATGGGACCTGAGATGGGAGGCAGGAATTTGGAGGCCAGCACAGCCCCAAGTCTGCAGCTGTGATGGACTGAGCCCAGGCATACTGACTTTCTGATCCAACTTCCCAGGGCTGACCTAAATTCACTCCCACTGGCTATGACACAGCCTGCCCCACCTTCCATGTGTGCTGCTCTGGGCTCCACTGGGCTCCTGTTGAATTACCGGAGATACTCAACCCAGCAAAAGGCCAGGGCTGCTGCTCCCTGGCAGACAGGTGGAGCTCTCCAGGTGGGCCTCCCCTCTACTGTGCACACACCACGCACACCATGGCCTCCTCCAGCTGGGGCTGGCCTTGTCTACATCGCCACCCTTCACCCAAGCACCCATCCACAAGAAGTCTCCAGGGGGACATAGGCTCAGAAAATGAAAAACTCCTTCTGTATCAGGCCTGGATTCTCTGCGTAGTTGTGTCAACAACTTGCTGTGTGAATTTAGACAAGTCTATTTTCCTCTGTCCCTCTGGACAATGAATGGGTTGGACCCAATGGCCTCCCAGGTCCCTGCAAGCACTGACTGTCTCTGAGCAGGAGTGATTGACAGCAGTCTCTGCTTGAGGCGCTGCCATTTAGCAACACGTGACTTCAGTCAATGATTTAGCCTCCTGGAGCTTCAGTTTCCTGTAAAATGGGCACGAGAAAAAAAAAATAATGTTCACAGGAGCTGAACCTGCCTCCTGGGACTGTTGGGAAGATTCAGTGAGACAACGCCAGTAAAGTGCTTGATACAGTACCCGGCAAATAGTACGTGCTTGATAAATGCCACTTATGGCCGCTGTTATGATTATTTTCCTCCTTTGAAGCCCCTCTCTGAACTCCACTCCCCCTTCTCTAGGCATCTGTGCCGCAGCTGGCCTTCTGCCCAATTCTTGTCCCATTGGATCAGCTCCCACACAGCCTACCACCGCATTTCTGTAAGTACCAACTTCCCCCAGCGCCACTTCCCAGGGACAAGGCTGCACAGCCCCGTCCTTATACCTCGTAACCACTGAGAGGGCCCTCCCATCTCAGTCCCCCTCTCCTGCAATTATGTAGAGCAAACAAGAGCAGCTGATGGGGAAGGAGTTGCTATTAGCTTAACCTTTCGGGACTGGAGCTGCTGGGATGAGATGGGGAGGCCACGGGGAGGGGGCTTCTGAAGCAGGTGGAGCTGGGGGAGGGAGGCAGAGGAAAGGAGGTGGAGGGGGCTGCTCGCTATGAGCTACTAATGGGTAGGATGCGGGCCCAGAAAAAGCAAGAAAAGGAACAGAATGAAAGGAAGTCATAAAAGTGGAATTAAGGAGACTAGAACAAAAAAATGGAAGAAGTGGGAGACAGAGGAAAGGCTGGGAAAACAAAGCTCCAGATAGCTGTGCAGAGAGCTCCTTGTCCTGTTCGTCATACCACTCAGCCCCTTGCACCCAGTAAGGTGGGACGTGAAAAGCATTAGAAAGGTTTACTCTGCTTGACACTGTAGAGAATCACAGAATGAAGATTACCTGAGCTGCAAGAGACCTCCGAGCTCTCAGACACCACCTGACCCAGCTCTCTCATTTTACTGATGGACAAACCAAGGCCTAGAGAGCTTTGCCTTTCCCAAGTCTCAGTGAATGTTGGCGGGAACTGGGTGAACATTCAGGCCCCTGACTCGGGACCCTGAACTCCTCCTCCTACACCATCTCCCATCTATTCCTCCAACCGCTCGGGGAATATGAGCTCTCACTCAGCCAGAGCTGGGTGGGCTAGTGAGGTCCCCAGCTGGGAGGGACTCAGATCCGGTGAGAGTGACCCACGTAAATAAGGAAACGACACACGGGAGTTCCCACCAGGTACCACACACAATAGCTTTCCTCGGTTAATTAATTTATTTATTTATTTATTTATTTTGAGATGGAGTCTTGCTCTGTCGCCCAGGCTGGAGTGCAGTGGCACTATCTTGGCACTACCTTGGCAACCTCTGCCTCCCGGGTTCAAGCGACTCTCCTGCCCCCACCTCCCCCTCCCCCTCCCGAGTAGCTGGGACTACAGGGGTGCACCACCGCTCCTGGCTACTTTTGTATTTTTCATAGAGATGGGGTTTCACCATGTTGGCCAGGCTGGTCTTGAACTCCTGACCTCAGGTGATCCGCCCTCCTTGGCCTCCCAAAGTGCTGGGATTACAGGCATGAGCCACTGTGCCTGGCTGGTAAATTTATTATTATTAAAGTGTGTTGATATCTGCAGTGAACAAATATCTCCTTCTGTGTGAATCAGGAAGGCTTCAGGGAGGAGTTGACTTTGATCTGGGACTTAAAGGATGAACTGGAGGAAACTAAGCATTGCAGTTTTCCCAACAGAGCCAAGGTAAGGTGCTGGGAGAAGTTGGGGGTTCAGCGGGGGCTCTGTCTCTCCCATTCCCCTTCACTTTGAGTTCTGGGAGGGAGGATGAACCAGGTGTGCAAGGGGGTGGAGACGGACCTTTTCCTCTTGGGGTAGAAGGGGTGATAGGTAAGTTTGGTCTTGTGCAGTTGGTCAGGCGCTGCAGAGGGGGTGGCCAAGAGTAGTCAGGTACCAAAAGGAGGTTCCTGCCTATCTTTCTTCCCCCATGTCTCTCTGTTTCTCTCATCTCCTGCTCAAGTGGACTAGCCAGGAGAGGGGACAAGTGGGACTCCGAGATCTTCGGGAGGCCTGGGTGAGAGCCCCTTGGCCTGACCTCCACTGGGCCAACCACCAGGACTCACTGTACCGCTTCATCCCCCATCCCACCCAGGGGGCTGAGGGAGGCAATGAGGATAGTGACAGTTGTGGGGGGGAGGCCCGACTCATACTTAGCCCACAGCCTCGGCGAGACGGCAAGGAATATTTTTAGGAGCTCATTAAACAGGGAAGAAAGAAAAGGAAGGGAAGGAAGGAAGACGAGGATTATGCATTATTTTTCATCCAAGTGACAGCTCTGAGCATCTCCACTGGAACTGTCATGCAAAAGAAATGGCATGTCTAATATTATTATGGAACCAGTGTGAGTGCGTGTGTGTGTGCATGCGTGTGTGCCACCAGTGTGCAACTCTGTGGGGTGGGGGCCCACGGGTGAGCCCATGCAGGTGGCACTGGGTGAGGGTGCTTGTGTGCGAAGCTGCGTGTGAGCACCAGGAAGCTGGGACTGTGACTGTGGGAGAAACTGCGAAACTGTGTGCAACGGGCCATGCAGACCGCGTCCAACTCTGTGTAATTGGGTGTATGTAACTCTGGGTGCGTGAGACATCACTGGAAAGCCTGCGGGGGGGGTGGTGCACAGTCACAGGTGAGGGAGCAGCCAGCATGCGTGGCTATAGGGGCTGCACAAATAGGAGGTGGAGAGTAGGTGCAAAGGGGCTTCCAGCCCAACCCCTAGGAGGCAGTGGGGAAACGAGAGTGGGCAAAGGGGGACACTGGGCCCACCTGTCCTTGTCCTGAAGGAGAGCAGTGGCCAGAGGTCCCCTTTCCCACTCCCACCCACACTGTCCCCTCATCTGCCCTGGCTGACTGTGGGGTGGGAAGGGCACGGTCCCGCTGATGTGAATTCAAAGTTCTCTTCAATTGAGCTCGATTTGGTAGGAGCTTCATAAAGATGATCACATTGAATTTCCAGAACACACTGGTAAGGTGGATAACTATTACTATTCCCATTTGATGAGCAAAGTGTGCTTGAGAGTCCAGTTCAAAACTTCACTGATATCATGGAAGCCAGTAGGAAGCAAAGCTGAGGTTTGTGTTTATTTTGTATAATTTAATTAATTAATTTATTTTTGAGACAGGGTTTTGCTTTACTGCCTAGACTGGAGTGCAGTGGCTCAATGATGGCTCACTGTAGTCTGGACCTCCTGGGCTCAGCAATCCCTCCTCCCCCAGTATCTGGGACTACAGGTGTGCAACACCATGTCCATATAATTTTTTTTTTTGAGACAGAGTCTCGCTCTGTTGCCCAGGCTGGAATGCAATGGCGCGATCCCGGCTCACTGCAACCTCACTTCCTGTGTTCAAGCGATTCTCGTGCCTCAGCTTCCCGAGTCGCTGAGATTACAGGTGTGCATCACCACACTCGGCTAATTTTTGTATTTATTTTTTGTAGAGACGGGGTTTCACCATGTTGGCAAGGCTGGTCTCGAACTCCTAACCTCAAGCCATCTGCCAGGCGTGGCCTCCTAAAGTGCTGGGATTACAGGCATCCGTCTCTGCGTTCTGCAGCACAGCTGAGATTTGCATCTGAGTCTCCAGGTGGCTTCTCAGGGTTGGCAGAACTGAGCACAGGAAAGGAGGTTAGTGAGGGAGGTTGGGAGCCTTCCCAGGGGTTCTTTGGGGCGGGTCTAGGGGGCCTGTCTAGATGGCAGGTGTTGGTGCGTGGGAAAGAGAAGACGAGGGCCCTGGACAGCTGTGGGGACGGGCCGGCGCTGACCAGCCCAGCGCGTTGAGATTCGCTTCTGTCAGCGTCAAACTGCAGCGCAGGCCCTGCCGACTCGGTAACTAAAGCCAGCCTCGTAAGTGGCTAATTGATTTCTGTTCCCTGATTAAATGTGCAGCACTTTACATGGCAGCAGAAGGAGGTCAGCGCTCCCCCCACTTCTCCAGCGCCGCGTGCGGAGAGACAAAGAAATTGATTTTCCAATCGATGCTCTGAGCAATGATTAAATGTTCTCTGCACAGCGGGCCTAATGAGTCCCCAAGGGGCGTGCCGGCCCTTTAATTAGAGACTCCCACGGGGGCCTGGGATGGGGGCTGCCCTGGAGTGAGGGGTCCAGCGAGGGAGGAGGCCCCATCCCCAGGAATCGGTGGCCTGGGCCTCTGAGAGATACTGTTTGGGGGCCCCTGGGCATAGAGACCCAGCGGAGGGGTCCCTAGGCAGGGGGACCCCATAGAGTAGCTCCCGGGCTGAGAGGTCCCTTGGAGGGGCCCCTGAGCTGAGCCCTAGAGGAAGAACCCGGGCTACAAGGATGGAGGCTGGAGGCCCCCGAGTGAATGCACAGATTTACCCACGTGAGTATGAGCCAGGCATGCACCCCCTCCCGCCCTAACCAGAGGACAGACCCAGGCCAAGGCCTCCCTGTCCTCTGCCCCCCAGCATCCAGGCAGCCAGCAGTCCTTTCCGTCAGTTCAGCTCCCCCATCTGCGGCGGCGGCGGCGGAGACCCAGACAGGAAATGAATCCCCTCTAAGCGGCTGCTGCGTTCTCCTCACCCAGCTGCCCCATTGGAGAAACCGACTGAAGACTTTAGAAATTCAAATGAGGCTCTCGGGGGAGAGCGAGTCTTAAACATTCCCCTGCGCAGGCGGCTTTATTGAAGGAATAAACTATATTTGCAAAGTAAGATATTGAGGCTGTCAGTTTCTCTTAGGGATATAATGAGATCCTGGGAGGGAGAGAGGCCAGCAGGATGGAGCTCCCAAGGGCGGGAGCCCCAGCCAAGAGCTGGAGTGAGCTGCCCCACCGGGCCAGACAGAGCCCCGCCCCACTGCTACCAGCGCCACTAGGAGACTAACATCCCCCTCAATCCACCATCCCACCTCCCCTGTCAGAGCTCCTAAGGGATGGAGGCCTGTGTGGAGGCAGGAAGATAGAATGGCTCTGCCAAGCCCTGGAAACCCCAAGACAGTGGAGCCCCTAGAAGTCTCCAGCTCAACTTACCCACCAGCTCTGCCCCATGGAGAGAGCTCTGCTCAGGAGACAGGAAGAGAGAGCAGGGGTGGAGCTGAGACTCTGATGTGGGGCTGTGGCTGAGTATAGGCTCTCCTAATTTATTTATTTATTTATTTATTTTGAGACGGAGTCTTGCTCTGTCACCAGGCTGGAGTGCAGTGGCACGATCTTGGCTCACTGCAATCTCTGCCTCCCAGATTCAAGCAATTCTCCTGCCTTAGCCTCCCGAGTAGCTGGGATTATAGGCACGTGCCACCACACCTAGTTAATTTTTGTATTTTTAGTAGACACGGGGTTTCACCATGTTGGCCAGGACAGTCTCGATCTCCTGACCTCGTGATCCACCCATCTCAGCCTCCCAAAGTGCTGGGATTACAGGCTGAGCCACCGTGCTTGGACAATTTTTAATTTTTTTAAATAGAGACGTGTTCTTGCTATGTTGCCCAGGCTGATCTCAAACTCCTGGGCTCAAGCAATCTTCCCACCTCAGCCTCCCAAAGTGCTGGGATTACAGGTGTGAACCACAGTGCCTGGCCAAGGCTCTGCTATTTTGTGAGCTGTATGGCCTTGGGCACATTATTCAACCTCTCTGTGACTCTGCTATCTCATCTCTAAAATATTAGTACCTACCTCATGATTGTTGGAAGGATTAAATGATTTATTACATGGAAGGTGCTTAGCATGTACCTATTTTATGGGTGATGCTCAATAAATAGCTTTTATTAAAGAGTTGGGGGCAGGAGACAGGCATGGTAACTCACACCTGTAATTCCAGCAATTTGGGAGGCCGAGGTGGGAAGATTGCTTGAGCCCAGGAGTTTGATACCAGCCTGAGTAACCAGCAAGACCCCATCTCTACAAAAACTTAAAACATTAGCTAGGCATGGTGGTGTGTGCCTACAGTCCTAGCTACCTGGGATGTTGAGGTGGATTGATCACCTGAGCCCAGGAGTTCAAGACTACAGTGAGCTATCATCATATCATCATGCCACTGCACTCCAGTCTGGGTGACAGCGCGAGACCCTGTCTCTAAAAAAAAAAAAGGAGCTGGTGGGGAGATATAGAGGAAGGTAGGTAGTAACAAGTCAACCTCCCCTCCATCCAGGAGTTCCCATCCAACTCTGACCATCCCAGAGTACTGAAACCAGAAAAGTTCCCTTGTCTTCCTCACAGGGAGCAACAGGGGGATTGGCAGTGCCCCGCCCTGCTACTCAAACCTCTAGGGGAACATACAGATGGGCTTCGAACCCATGGCAGTGTCTAGGGGTGAATGCCTACAGTTCCTGAAGCCCTAGTGGGCATGTGTTACCATGTGCTCCTTTAGTTTTGCCGTCTATAGACAACTTGTGTTAACCAGCTCAATTAGACCCTCTACCTTGTCACAAGAGCAGAGGGCTTTCTGTATCCTGGGGTTCTTGCCTTGGTGTACCAGAAGAATCAGATCATGCGTGGGCTTGGAGAATGAGTGCAAGGTTTTATTGAGTGGAAGTAGCCCTCAGCAGATGGGGGAGCCAGAAGGGGGATGGTTTTCCCCTGCAGTTGGGCCACTTCCCTCTGACTTCCCAGCAAAACTCTGCCTCAGCCAAACTCTGCCTAGTTCAGCTGGTCGATGGTTGATGGCCTGCCATCATGCCAGGGACTATCGGTACATTCCTGTCGACATCCAGCTGCCCGTGTGCTCCTCCTCTGACATGCTCCTCTTGATGTCCAGCCACCTGTGGGTGTGCCTGCTAGAATTTCGGGTATTTTATAGGCAGAGGATGGGGCATGGCAGGCCAGGGTGGTCTTGGGAAATGCAACATTTGGACAGGAATGCCTGCCCTCACCTAGATCCATGGGGGTGGAGCCCTAGCCAGGAACCACACCCTCCTCTACCCAGCACTTTCCTTACCTGCCTCCGTATCATTTAAAGTGACCATGCTCTTCCCTTCCCAGCACTTTCCTTCTGTATCAGTACCACTACCACCTCTACCATTACTACTATCACCACTACCACCACCACCACCATCACCACAACCAACACCACCACCTCCATCACCACAACCAATACCACCTCCATCACCACAACCAATACCACCACCTCCATCACCACAACCAATACCACCACCTCCATCACCACAACCAATACCACCACCACCATCACTATTACCAGCACCACCACCATCACCACAACCAATACCACCACCTCCATCACCACAACCAATACCAGCACCTCCATCGCCACTGCCATTACCACCATCACCACCACCATCATCATCATGACTCAGATTAGAGCCAGACACATAGCTTTGAGATAGGAGAAATGGTGCACAGGGTTCAGAGGGAGTGGAATGGAGTGAGATGAGTCCCAGAAGGTTTCCTGGGGGAGGGGGCCTGTGGACAATACAGAGCCTGGGCACAATTCTTACTCTCTCTTCCCTTTTTCACTAACTGCTAGTGGGTCAAGGTAGAGCTACCCTTTTTTTTTTTTTTTTTTTTTGCGGGAAACTAAGGTCTGAGACCGGAAAAGGACGAGGAGAGCAAGATGACTGGATCCCCAAGCTCACCACCTCAGAGCTCAGATGGGGAGGAGATAGTAGAGGAATGCCAGCCCCGCCACCCCACCTCAGTGCCAGTCAGAGCTGCCGCAGCATGGTGCTCAGGCTAAGGGAGGCCCACAGCCAAATCTGGGAGAGGAGGTGTCAGGTTTAATGGGCTGGTCAGGGCTGGCCTGTCTGTCACTCTCACTCTGAGGCTGGAGGGGAGATCGGAATTGACAGTGTGCAGGGGCAGAAAGACAGCAGATCCAGAGCCTGCCTCAGGGACCTGA
Source organism: Hylobates moloch (assembly GCF_009828535.3). Classification (NCBI taxonomy): domain Eukaryota; kingdom Metazoa; phylum Chordata; class Mammalia; order Primates; family Hylobatidae; genus Hylobates; species Hylobates moloch. Next base: position 28,611,328 of record NW_026652285.1, on the reverse strand, counting down.
GGAGGTCTGGCTCTGGGCCTCTGTTGTGGCTGTGAGCCTCTGCAATGCGCTGGTGGTCCTTCCAGACTTCTCAGTGAGACCCCCAGCGCTTGGTGATGAGAAGGCTGCTGAGACCTAGGAGTGCAGATTAAATGGCCAGGCTCTGCTTCTAACTGCTGCATGACCTTAGGCAAATTACCTGACCTCTCTGGATCTCCATTCCCCCTACTGTGAAATGTGGGTGGCATCATGATGGCATAGAGAAGAAAGGTGGACTAGAAGTTAAAGGACCCAGGTTTTAAATACATCTCCATAGGCTGGGTGAGGTGGCTCACGTCTGTAATCCCAGCACTTTGGGAGGCCGAGGCAGGTGGATCACCTGAGGTCAGGAGTTCGAGACCATCCTGGCCAACATGGTGGAACCTCGTCTCTACTAAAAATACAAAAATTAGCCAGGCATGGTGGCAGGCACCTGTAATCCAAGCTACTCTGGAGGCTGAGGCAGGAGAATCACTTGAACCCAGAAGGCGGAGGTTGCAGTGAGCTGAGCTGAGATCGTTCCACTGCGTTCCAGCCTGGGTGACAGAGTAAGACTCTCTCTCTCTCAAAAAAAACAAAAACAAAAACAAAACAAAACAAAACAAAAAACAGAAAAAAACCTCTCCATGCCTCTGACCAGGTCATTTGATATTTGGTCTCAGTGTCCTTATCTGCAAAAGGAGGTAGTAAACTCAGGGCATTGCTGTGAAAAGGAGGTGAGCACCATGGGCCTGGCACATAGCTCAGAGATTCACTGAAATGGAGCCCTCTTCTAGCTCTTAAAATCTGAGCATGGGATTTTGAAATGAACTCCCAGCACCATCACCACCTCCACCATCTCTACCACCACCATCACCTCCATGGCTACCATCATTATCATCACAACCACTACCACCTCCATCGCCACCACCATCACAATTACCACCTCCATTATCTACCTCCACCATCACCTCCATCATCACCACCAATACCATCATTACCAACAGTACCTCCATCACTACCACCACCACCATCTCCATCACCACCACCATCACTACTACCTCCATCACCTCCATCACTGTCACCAATAACATTATTACTACCACCATTTCCATGACCACCACCACCAGTTCCATCACCACCACCACCACCACCACCTCCTCTATCACTACCACCAATACCATTATTACTACCACCACCTCCATCACCACCATCATCACCACCACCACCTCCATCACCACCTCCTCCATCACCACCTCACCACCACCAATATCATTACCACCACCCCACTTCCATCACACCACTGTTACCACCACCATTCCATAAACACCAGCTCCACAATATGCTTTTATAAACTTGAAAAGCCAGTGAAGAAAGGGGCTGTTTCTCTGGAGTGTTCAGGTGGTTCAGGTGGCAAAGCCCAGCCTCTTCACCCTCTTCCCCTTAAATAAGAGGCTTCCCATAGAGCAGAACAGAATCAGATGCCTGGGAAGACAGCATAAAACATAGATTAATGGCACATGGAATGCTAGGTCCTCCTGCACTCCCCATACCCCCTAAGCTTCCTTTCCTTGCCTGTGAGGAGAGACGCAGCATATGTCACTGGCAAAGGGGCAGGGAAAGGTACTAGCACTGGTCGAGGCCCTACTGTGTACCAGGCACCTTCTTTGGTGATGTATATACTTAAAAAGTCAATGGTACCCTGGTGATGGGTATTACTTACTGCATTTCACAGAAAAGTAAACTGTGACTCAGAGAAGAAGCAATTTGCCTAAGGTCACCTGGCCAGTGAGTGTCCAAGCTGAGATTCAGTTTCACATTCATACATCCCCCCATTACCAGATGGTCTGATTGTTAGGAAAAGCAAAACTGCCAAGGCAGGAGAGGGATGGGAAGATGTTGATCCTGGAACAAGAGAAGAATTCCGGGTGATTTCCAAGTGTTCCACTGGAAGATCCCAATGTCTGGGTCCCCAGGCTGGGCACTCAGACACTGCTCTCTGGCCCCTTGGGGGAATCACCTTTTGTTGTGCGTTTGTTTGGTTTTGATCAACTCTAAACACTATGTAAGCAAGAACCTTGTCTGGCTTTCTCACTGGCTCCCAGGACGCAGCTCAGGACCTGGCACTCGGATGAGCAATGGTTGTTGAGTAAATACATGAATGAACCTGTGAAAGCATGAATCAATCAGGACGTCAAAACCTGGACGGAAAGCTGCACTGCTGATTAAAAAAACAGGAAAACAGCAGTCAGTGCAACTTTCCCTGCTTTGTATTATGATTCCTTTTTTGCCTTACTGATTTTATAGAAATGATTGTTCTCAGATTGCAGAGCAAAAACTGGCTGATTGATGCCCCAGAACTAATACCCTGAGACAGACCCGAGGCGAGAAGGATGATTATTTAACACAGCACCCAGGGGCATGGGATGTGGGGTCATCATTCTTGTGCATGGTAAAGCAGATGAAATAAAAATTTTATGCCCAAAACACACTGGGTTCCTCATAGTGGCTTCATTCCCCAACCCCCTCCTCAAGCCCCCTGTCTCATTCACCAATTCCTTCCCCGTCTAGCAGGTCCTGGGTGCCTGGGAGCAGAGATTTGGCCCATTCTTCCCTAATCCAGCTTCAAGGTCCAGGGACCTGGGCAAGGTGTGGTTAACACTGCCCACCTTTTGGGGAGGGGGCCAGTGGCTCCCCTGTTCTCTACTGTGACACTGGGAAGCAAGGGCAGCCAGGCCGATTCCTGGTTTCATCTGGGCCCCTGTGGGTGATTAGATGGGCAGTGATGGGTGAGCTGGCAGCCAGGCTGGAGTGGCATGGACAGCCGCCCTGGGGACTGTCTTCCCTGCTTGTCACCACTCCCGGCTGCCCAAGCAGCAAAGCCACAGTGACAAGATCCAGAGGCGAAAGGCTCTAGCTGGGGGTGGTGCTGGTCTCGTGGCCACCGGAGCAGCAATGTGACAGCTTCTCATCTGGGTAGGGGGGCCTCGGTCCCCACCCCTTCCCCCTCTGGCTGGACCCTTGTCAGTCTCTATTTCTTTGCCTTGCCCTTGTCTCTGCCTTGCTTCCACTCCAGGCTTCTATCAGCTCTGAATGGCCCTTGGTTCATGCCTCTCTCCCTCTCTCCTCCCTCTTCCTCACTCCCTGACTTCAGGACCTGTTCTCTCCTGCTCCCTACAAGCATGCACACACACACATACACACACACACACGCACTCATACCCCACCTAAGATAGGAAACAGGACTTGCCCTCCTAGGACCTGTGTTAAGACCTATGGGGAGTGGCTGGGATCTGGGCCGCCAGGGGGTCTATGAGCATGAGCTGCTGAGTGTGCAAAAGTGTGAGCCTATGAGAGTGCGCATCAACGTGGACGTGGGAGTTGGAGAGCGTGTGTGTACATGTGTAAGTGTGACAGTGAAGTGTTGAAAGAGTGAAGGTGGGGGTCAGTGTGGCCTTGGCCGCATGAGCACGCAAGTGAGCTTGGTGAGGGTGGAAGGATGTGAGTGACTGGGTGTGGAAGCGGAGCCCAGGGCAGATGGACAAACGCATCCTTCAAACTCGTGTTCCTGGATGAAGAGGCTGCAAGCCCTGTACCCTGCTTGATCACCCCCTCTTTGTCATCTTGGGCTCCCTCAAATCAGGCCAGGGTGTGGGAAGCGGGAGTGAAGCTGCTGAGCTCCGGGCAGGGCCCTGCCCGCTCCCTGGGCCTGTCAGCCACTGATCTGTTCCATGTTCCTATAAATATTTACAAATCCCAGCTGCTGAGGAGCAAGACATCCTCTGCCAGCTGGGGCTCCCAGCCTGGAACTAGCGGGGAGGGAGCTAGCAAACGAGAAGCAGCAGGGAGGAGAGGTGGGACTGCACTGGAGACTGGAGAGGCAGGCATCCAGGACTCCTGAGTTCTGCTCCTAGTTTTGCCAAAGGTTGGCCTAAAGTGCTCTAGTATGTCTTCATCAGGAACTGTAGAGCCAGAAATACCTTCCAATATAACGTGGGAAACCTGCCCCATCCCTACCTGATAAGCACTCCCCACTTGACGGCCAACCTCCTGCCTTCTAGTCATGTCTCACAATTAGGGGCAAAGAGAGGGATCTTCTTGTCTTTTTTTTTTTTTTTTTTTTTTGTAGAGACAAGGTCTTGCCATGTTGCCCAGGCTGTGATCTCAACTCCTGGCTTCAAGCAATCCTCCTGCCTCTGCCTCCCAAAGGACTGGGATTACAGGGCTGAGCCACCACACTCAGCCTCTTCTTACTTTTTACATGACATGGAAAATTCTCCTGGAGTCCCTGGAGGGTATTACCTCTTTGAACTCAAAATCTTTCCCTAGACCCGTGATCAATCCATCAGGCTCTTTCTAGATTGGAAGCTGGAGGACCTGCAGCTCAGTGACCCCCATCACAAGAGCCCCCCCTCTGTAGCCCCCAATAGGAACTAAAGCATTTTTTTTCTGGCCTCACCCTTACCCCCAGCCAGCCCTGTCACTTCTGGAGCTGGGCTGGTTGTGACAATCTGGAGGAGGGAGAGTTGCGTGGCATCTGTGGGGAGGACTCACTCCCCCCAGCCCGTCAACACTTGGCCCAGGCTGGTGGTCAGACACCTGGAGAACCAGCCCCTGAGAGCTTCCTTTCTCAGGCAGAGAATGATTCTTGATTATCAGTCCTCTATCCCCAGTGCCCAGCACAGTGCCAGGCACACCCCAGGCCCTTGGGCATTTATATGGCATCATCAGCCATATGCCTGGATTTCCAAAGCAAGCTTTCCCAATAGCACTTGGTGGCAAACTCCAACTTCTAGTCCCAGAAGGCATGTGCCTGAGGGATGGCACCACAGTGCCCAGATGTCCTGGGCCTCCCAGCTCAGTCAAGCCCATCTCGGATGCAGGAACTCCTGACAGTGAGAGCCGAGATCTCTTTCCCTGTCTTGGCTGGAATTTCAGATTCATTAATGTTGAGCCCTCCTGGTCCCCAATGGGACTCCCCTTCACCTTGCCCAGGCGGTGCCTATATCCTGGCCTAGGGTTTCACAAGAAGTGAGACCCTGGGAAGGACGTAGAGTGGGAGAGAAATCAGGCAAAGGGAATCCCATGACACTGAGCAGCTCTGGCTGCTGTGTGGGACACCCCCTGGAAACTTATCCCTAATGGGCATCAAAGTCAGGCAGGCAGGGGCTGCTGCTCTGCCAGAGGCTGGAAACCAGGACTGCGCTTCCTATCTTACTCTTGGGATCCAGGTCAGCTGTTTTCCCCTGGGTGGGGGAGTCTAACCCTCCCAATTTTATAAAATGAGAAGAAGAGCTGAGGCCATGCTCAGTCTGCCACTTTTCTGAGTCCAGAGCTGTGATGAGGTGGAGAGGGAGAAGGCGCAGGGTGGAGCAAAGAAGGGGGCTCAGGGGCTGGGAGTTTTCCTTGGCAAAAGTCAACTGGCCCCACCACTGAGAAAACTCTGACCTTCTTAGCTGCCAGACAGGAACAGCAGGGACTAGGGAGGAGGGAACAGGGAGAGAGGACAGCCTGATGTTCTGTGCTCTGGAAGAGAAGTCTGATGATGGCAGTGGCATGGGAAGGGTTAAAAATATTCCTAAAATAGCCAAGCCAGAGCCTAAGCCAGCCAGCTAGTGCCTCTCTGGGAGAGCAGATCTATAGCGGGAAAAGTCAGCCCGATCTGCGCCCCCCCTTCCCCCGCCTGCTGCCTGCCTCCGGCTGCTAATTAAGCCTCCCACCCCCTCCACCAACCCCTCCCGTCCTAGTGGGGGCAGGGGTAGGAGTGAGCAGAGGGGCCAAGTCTCCCCAAACGACAGGGAATTCCCCCTGGGACCAGGAGCCCCATGGCCCAGCAGCCCTCCATCCCTGCCCCTGGCCAGGGTCAGGGATGGGGGTACACAGATGGACAGACAGGCAAGGTGCAGGCCTGTGCATGGGAGCAAGGCTGCCAGGACAGAGCAGCCAAGTTCTCCTGCCCCGACACATGCTTGGTCAGCCCTGACTCGGGGAGACCTCCAAGAAGCTCAGCAAACATCAGCTTTTCCTAGCTCTGTGTCCCCCTCTGCTTGGGGCATCTTGGGATGAGGTTGGGACAGGGTTGAGGCAGGGGAGCCCTTCCAAAGAACAAACCACATCTCTGTTTCAGGGGCAGGACAAACTACATAACTTGTGGGACCCAGTGGGAACTGAAAATGTGAGTCTGTTGTTCAAAAATCGTAAAGAATCTCAAGGTGGTGATAGCAGAGCATTAAACCAAGTTCAGGTCCCTTTTGTGTGCGGGGCCCTTGCCACCAACAGGTGGCACATCTATGAAGCCAGCCTTGTGTAGGAGTTCAGTTTAATGAACATTTACTAAGTACCCGCTGCTCAGCTCTTCTGGCTCTGCCACATCAGAGACCCCCTCTCTGACCCTGTCCTCAAATGTACGGAGATGAGGTACTCAAAGACCCCTCTCTGAACATGGAAGGGGGCTGGGCCACCCCCAACCCTGGCTGATTGGGGCCCTGCAAGGATATTGCTGCAGCCATAGTTCCAACCACACACCCAGCTGTTAGACCTCCTTGAGCCTCACCCTCCATGCCCACCCTCAGAGGCTCTGTGAGGACCCCCCCGCTCCCCGAAGCACAGAGGCCAGCAATTGGCCCTCCTCCCCTCACCGTGGGGTCTCTCATCCATCCTGGAAAGAGCCCCTGGGATTCCCATTTGGCTCTGTCTCAGATTGGCTCTGTGACCTTAGGCAAGCTATTTCCCTCTCAGGGCCTCAGTTTCCCTGTCTGTCAAAGGTGGGGTCTCTAAGACCTCTCCAGACCTTAAGTCCTATGATCTCCTGAGGTGGGAAGAAGAAGGGACATTTTTCCTAGAAGGGACAGGGCTTCCAAAGAGGAAGCTTTCTGTGGAGTAGGAGGCTTTCTCCCTGATACCCCCCTCCTCAGACCCAGAAATCAGGAAGACCAGCTGCTCCCGACTAGCCCTGGATCCTCTGCCTCCCCGCACCTCACCTTGGAGTAGGGCTAGGGGCTGGTGGGGCTGGAAGGCCTGTGGGAGGGAGTGGGGAGGCTGCGGGCCATGCTGGCCAGGCAGGGCCTTCTCTGCCGCCTTTGCAGGAGGCTCAGCATAATTGCACCGCCTGTCACTCCTGCGTCCTGCTATCTGTCTCTCCAGCTGACCCGGCGCACCCGCCATTATATTGGTTCCTGTTGGGGCTGCGGAGCCTCATCACTTATACATGCAGCTGGGAGAGGCAGGCTGGGCTGAGGGGAGATGGCCCCTCCCTTTAGGTCTCTCCCTCCCTCCCCTGGGGCCTTTTCAGAGCTGTGTCCCTAGAACTGAATTTGGAATGGGCAGCAGGCAGCTGCAGATCAGAATGGGTAGGGAGGACCCCCAGGACGAGGCAGGTCCCTGGAACCCCCAGACACAAGGCTCAGGGTTCTCTGGTGAGAGAGGCATAAGAAAATCTGCCTGTGACCTGGGTACTTGGGCTCTGCCAGCTGAATTCCACTCTCTCCTACTCAGGAGATAGAACTGGGAAGAGAGGCCCCTGAACAAACTCCCCCATCAACCTCTGAGGCCTGATCCGGACTCAGGAGTTCTGAGACCCAGCCTAGTTCAGCCCACTGAGGTATACTCTAACCCCCACCCCAAATCGCAACTCAACTTCCATTCTCCCATACTTTCTGGCCAAAGTCCCCCTCTCCAAAAGGATGCTGAAATTATGGAGGGTTTTCACAAGAAGGATCTGGAAATGTCTGAATTCAAAAGTCGTCTTGGAGTTTAAAATGGGCTGGGCATGGTGGCTTATGCCTGTAATTCCAGCACTTTAGAAGGCCAAGGTGGGTGGATCACAAGGTCAGGAGACCGAGACCATCCTGGCCAACATGGTGAAACCCCATCTCTCCTAAAATACAAAAAATTAGCCAAGCATGGTGGCCCACGCCTGTAGTCCCAGCTACTTGGGAGACTGAGGCAGGGGAATCGCTTGAACCCAGGAGGCAGAGGTTGCAGTGAGCCAAGATTGTGCCACTGTGCTCTAGCCTGGCAACAGAGCAAGACTCTGTCTCCCCCCATACACCTCCCCACGCTTATATATATATATATATATATATATATGTATGGATGCCAGTGGTGAGCTGTCTTTAATGTAAGAAATACAGCCTCTCAGAGCCAGAAAATTACCCAGCCCAGAGAAAGAAATGGATGAGCATGATGAGACATCCCCAAACACACATTTCAAACTGGTAGCCTCACTGGGCCTTGAGAGATGGTCTCTGCCTCCTGCTGCCTAGCTCCTCATCCTGCCCAAGCCAGGGCTGTAGACTGGTGGCTTCAACCAGAAAACAAAAATATGCCTTTTATACTCCTGGGCCTTGACCCTAAAGTACCTTTCCTTGTCTTCTCCACCAGGTGTGTGCCTGCTGGGCTAGGTAGAGTGGGGGTGTAAAGAGCCCCCACCTGGGGTCAAACAGACCTGAGTTCCAATCCTGCTCTCCCTCTTACCAGCTGTATGATCCTGGGCCAGTCACTGAACCTAAGTCTCAGCATCCTTATCTCCAACATGGAGATCATGCATATTCCTTAGACTTTTGGTGAGGGGTAAATGAAATAGAGCATGTAAAGCACCTGGCACATATCAGTACCCAGGCAACAGCAATAGCATCCATCCATCCTTCATTCAATAAACATCTCAAGATCCTTCCAGAAGCCTGGAAGTCTCCTGCCCCTTACCCCATCCCCATCCCCAACCAATCTGTCAATAAGTCAGCCAATTCCACCTTCTACCTTCCCAAGTCAGGCCACCATCAGCTCTCACCTGAACCACTGCAACTGCCTGGTACTAAGTCTCCCTACCAGCACTCTTACCTATTTTAATCCTTTCTCCTCACAGTAGCCAGAGTGCTCATTCTAATCTGAAAAATCTGATTATATTACTCGTTCATTTAACACCCTCCAGTAATTTTTGTTTTGTTTTGTTTTGTTGAGACAGTCTCGCTCTGTTGTCCAGGCTGGAGTGCAGTGGTATGATCTGGGCTCAATCCAACCTCCGCCTCCTGGGTTCAAGCGATTCTCCTGCCTCAGCCTCCCAAGTAGCTAGGATTATAGGCGCCATCACCACACCCAGCTAATTTTTTTTATTTTTAGTAGAGACGGGGTTTCACCATGTTGGCCAGGCTAGTCTCGAACTCCTGACCTAAAGTGATCCACCCATCTCGGCCTCCCAAAGCGCTGGTGATTACAGGCGTAAACCACCATGCCCAGCCCCTCCAGTAATCGCTAATTACCCTTAGAACAAATTATAAACCCCTTGTCACAGCCCACAAGGCTCTGCAAGCATGGTCCTTAGCACATGCTGTTCTCTCTACCCGTAATCCTTTTCTTTCTCTCCCTCCTTCACCTCCAGTGGCCATATTCTTCACCTTGATGACTCCTTTCAGGGCTTACCTTAAATATCATCTCCTCCAGAAAGTTTCCCATTATTCCCTACCCCCAGATGAATTTAAGTGACACTGCCGAGTGTTCCCAAAGTACTCCACACATTCTAAGTGACCTTGTCAGGCTAGATAGCAATTGCTTGTTTAATTGTCCAGGTTTCAGCAGTACATGGTAAACTACATGAGGTCGGGAGCCTTTTCTCTTTTTTTCCCCAACCTTACCAGCCAAACAGAAGTCTTTTTTGCTCATCTTTATGTCCTGTGACAACAAGAGATGTGGTGGGCAGTCAGCTAATATGGTTTATAGAATGGATGGAGGATGGATGAATGGATGGATGGATAAATGGAAAAAAATGACACCTCCTCTGTAAAGTCTTCTTGGATTCCTCTGGGCAGGGCATTATTATTATTATTATTATTATTATTATTATTATTGAAATGGAGTCTCGCTCTATCACCCAGGCTGAAGTGCAGTGGCACGATCTCAGCTCACTGCAACCTCTACCTCCTGGGTTCAAGTGATTCTCCTGCCCCAGCCTCCCAAGTAGCTGGGACTACAGGTGCATGCCACCACACCCGGCTAATTTTTGTATTTTTGGCAGAGATGGGGTTTCATCATGTTGGCCAGGCTGGTCTCGAACTCCTGGCCTCAAGTGATCCACCCTCCTTGGCCTCCCAAAGCGCTGGGACTATAGGCGTGAGCCACTGCACCCAGCAGGGGATTATTTTTAATTCTTTATTTTTGAGACAGAGTCTCGCTCTGTTGCCCAGGCTGAAGTACAGTGGCACAAACATGGCTCACTGCAGTCTCGATCTCCTGAGCTCAAGCGATCCTCCCACCTCAGCCTCCCAAGTCGCAGGGACTACAGGCCCAAGTAATTTTTTATTTTTTGTAGAGATGGGGGTCTCGCTATGTTGCCCAGGCTGGTCTCAAACTCCTGGACTCAAGCCATCCTCCGGCCTTTTGGCCTCCCAAAGTGCTAGGATTGTAGGAGTGAGCCACTGTGTCCAGCCTGGGCAGGACATTCTTCACCTATGTGTCATTTGGACTTTGTAACACCTCCTACAAATTTCTACCCAAGCTTTAGATTCCTCAGCCATAAAAATGGGGAAAATGATAGTACCTACCTCATGAGATTAATACTAGTACATGACATAAGCCACGTAATAGTTTTAAATCCATGATAATAGGTTAAGTGTGAATGAGATAATCCACAAAAGTGCTTAAGAACAGGATCTTGGCCAGGCGCGGTGGCTCGCGCCTGTAATTCTAGCACTTTGGGAGGCTGAGGGGGAGTGGATCACAAGGTCAGGAGATCGAGACCATGCTGGCCAACGTGGTGAAACCCCGTCTCCACTAAAAATACAAAAAACTTAGCCAGGCATGGTGGCAGGCACCTGTAGTCCCAGCTACTCGGGAGGCTGAGGCAGGAGAATGGCGTGAACCCAGGAGGCAGAGCTTGCAGTGAGCCGAGATCGCGCCACTGCACTCCAGCCTGGGCGACAGAGCAAGACTCCACCTCAAAAAAAAAAAAAAAAAAAAGAACAGGATCTTGCACTTTGTAAGTGCTCAAAAACTGTTAGCTACAGTAATTATTGCGGCAAAGTATCCTATCTTTCTGCATGTGTCCCCCACCAAACAGTGAACTCCTCAGGGGCACTGCTCAGCCTTCCGGTCCTCATCTTGGGACACACCATCACTGCCCAGCTAGGTGTTTTCACCCAGGCAGGGCCTAGCTAGCTGTTTTCAGTAAATGTAAAAACAACTCAATGCAGATCCAGCAGCTGATGAGTCAGGGCACAGCACCCCCCTTCCTCACTCCCAAACCCAGACACACAGCAACATCAACAGCCTCTTACACATTCACACCCACTCACATTCATTCAAAGAACCCCAAAATACCACAGAACAGTCACCCAGTTCCTAAAGTCAGCGCCAGCCATGCCTGGGTAAAAAGCCTTACCTACGCTCTTCCCTGTACCCTCCACAATCTACCTCAATGCCTGGAATGACGGGGGCTGTCGGCACCACCCCCTCACTGTAGGAGTTCCTATGGTAGGGTCATTCCAGATGGGGGCTGTGGGAGTGACCCCTCACACTCACAGAAGTTCGGGAAGTTCAGCGCCCCCCCCCCCCCCCCCCCCCCCCCCCCCCCCTCCGCTGACAGCATCCCAGCTACAGAGAGTGCAGCCGCCCTCCTTACCTTGAAAGCCTCCCTCCCTTTTCGCTTCTGAAAACCTGAGTCCTGGCCCCAGCTGGGCAAAGTGGCTCAGGCCTGTAATCCCAGCAGGAGGCCCAGGTAGGCAGATCACCTGAGTTCAGGAGTTTGAGACCAGCCTGGCCAACATGGTGAAACCATGTCTGTACTAAAAATACAAAAATTAGCCGGGCATGGCGGCACATGCCTGTAACCCCAGCTCTTCGGGAGGCTGAGGCAGAAGAATCGCTGGAACCTGGGAGGCTGAGTTGTGGTGAGCCAAGATCGCACCATTGCACTCCAGCCTGGGCAACAAGGGTGAAATTCAGTCTCAAAAAACAAGGAAAGAAAGAAAAAATGAAAACCTGAGTCCCTGTTCTTAGCAGGTGGTTGAAGAAGAGGCCTGGAAGCCGGAACTTCAGGGTTCTTCCCTCACTCATCCAGTTCCATCTCTGAATCTGGGAGCCTAGGTCCATTGTCCCCCTCTCCTAGTGTCAAGGACAGCAATTGGTAGGAAGCTGGCAGGACCAAGTAGACCCAAGGCCTGGGGGTCTCCTGAGAGGCCTTTCTTGGCCTTGAGGTGAAATAATTATATTAGCTATCACTTACGAGGTGCATAATAAGGGTCAGATACTGAGCCCAGGACTTTACATACATAATACACCATTTAATCCTCACAACCACCCTTTTTCCAAAGGACGCCAGGGGCTGCCACGTAGGCTATTTACCTAAAATCACCAGGTAGGATTGGCACGCAAGCCTTTTTAGTTTTTGTTCTTAATGAGACAGGGTCTTGCTCTGTCACCCACGCTGGAGTGCAGTGGCGCGATCTCAGCTCATTGCAGCCTTGACCTCCCAGGCTCAAGTGATCCTCCTGCCTCAGCCTCCTGAGTAGCTGGGACTACAGGTAAAAGCCACCACGCCAGGATCTCCCTATGCTACCCAGGCTTGTTCGGAACTCCGAGCTCAAGCGATCCTCGGGCCTCAACCTCCCAAAGTGCTGGGATTACAGACGTGAGCCACCGCGCCCGGCCGGCACGCAGGTCTTTAATTTCAGAATCTTCAACAGTCCAGCTTTAAACAATGTTGGGGGGCAGTATGGCAGATGGGGGGGTTGTGACTGTCTTCAGGTGTTAAGCTGGGAGGTACCCCTCAAGGCAGCACCCGCTCCCCAATCAGCCAAGCCCTCATCTCCCGGAAAGAGGGGCGCTGAGAGCAGAGGATGGGGGTAGAGGGTCGGGTAGGTGGTTAAGGGGTGCTTCTTTGGGGGCCTGGGCGGAGCCAGGGCGGGGCTTGGCGAGCCCAGGGGAGGCGCTGAGCCGGTGGCCCCGGCTCACAGGCCAAGATGGCTGTTAATTAAAGTGCTGGCACCAGCTCCTCTCTGCAAAGTTTGAAGCCGTTATTTTCCACTCCAGCGAAGCGGGGAGAATCCGGCTGGGCTGACGGAGACGCCACACCGCGCCAGAGGAGCAGGCGCTTTTTCGGAGCGGGAGGCGGGGCGCCGTGCGGCTGCGAGCGCGCCTCTTGGATGCCCCGGCCGGCGCGGGGGTGGGTGGGCGCTCCCGCCCCATCCTTGGCCCCGGGCAGCCAGCCGCGGTGTGCCTGGAGGGCTCTGCGAGGGCTGTGGGTGGCGGGCGAGCCCCAGCGGCGTAGCAGAGTAGGGGCCCGCGTGCGAGCGTACTAGGGAGAAAGGGGTCCGTGCAAATCCCAGGCTGACGACCGCGCACGCGCCCCTCGGGTCACCAGCCCTGTCGCTCTTGGTGGGGCACACCTAGGAGACTGCCGTGGGGAACCGGGGGGCCGGATTGCCTGACAGCCGAGCGCTGAAGACTACTCTTCCTGAGCCTAGGGAGGTCTGGCTGCCCTGAGCCCCCTACCCCTGGGCTTTGGGCAGTAAACGGTACCTAGAGACTCCATCGCGCTGAGGTTGGAAGAGCCTGGAGTCAGGCTACGAGTTTGAGTCCCAGCTCTCCCACTTATTAGTTGTGTGACTTTAAGCAAGTCTCTTAACTTCCCAGAGCCTCAGTTCTCCATCTGTAAAATTAAAATAATGTTGGACTTTACTTCTTTGGATTGATGTGAAGATCAACGGTGATCATGTATGTAAAGCATTCAACACAGGGCCTAGCACAGAGTAAACCCTGAATAAATGCTACTTATTGAAATTTTTTAGCTCCCTCCTTGGTGGTGATGGGGTCACTCTAACCTGGCCTCAGCCATCAGTGCTTGGAGGGTCCTCTTTCACAGCCCCCTCGTTGGATGTCCCGTGTCCTTCTACTCCCACCCCTGGATGAGGTGAGCGACCTCAACGTTGGGTAGGGAAGGCCAGGGAATCATTTTGCCCATGGTGAAGGGTCAACAGGGAGAATGTGAGCCGGGGAGGGAGACCTCTCGGGAGAGGAGAGGCTGGGATGTGATTCTTTAGCAGCCGGCCAGTCGCCTCCGAATGGCATAAGCCTCCCCGGTGGGCCGGGCCGGATAAAGGAGGGCGAAGGAGGAGCCGTGGAGCAGCCCGACCTGGGCCTCAGATAATGTGGCAAATATTTTGATGGAAGCAGACACGTTTCGGTTTATGCAACCTAAACACTTTGCTGCACTTGAGGAAGAGGAGAGCCTCCCACAGCCTGATGGGGAGAAGAGTTAGGGGGCGGCAGAGGAGGCTGGGGGGTGAGGGAGGAGGAGCTGAGGATCTGGATGAGATCCACCCCTCATCCTGGAGGCTGGAAAAGGGGGTCACCCCTCAGGGACGTATTTGCATCTGTCAGCACGTGGGGGTGCCCGCCTTTTTAGCATCCCCTTTTCTCCCTGGTCTAGAGGCAGAGATAAAGGGATTGAGCAGAGGGAGATGGAAGAAAAGGGCCCAGGAAAAAGCAGCCTGGCCACAGTTCGGTGAGGAAGCGGCAGAGGCGAGGAGGGGGTTGAAGCTCCTGCCCTCCCTCGGGGGAGGCGGGTCCCGGAACAGTCAGAGCCAGAAGGGAGGAGGCGGCTGCCCTCTGGCTCTGCTGGGCCCCCGGACAGGCATTCATCCGATCTCTGGATCTCCCAGACGGGTGGTCTGCGAGGCCTGAGTGCCAAATGGTCCCCTCCGTATCCTCTTCTTCGCGTCATAACCCCCTTTCTCATCCTACCTTCCAGCTCCCTGCTCCGTCCTCCCCTCAATCGCTCTTTGTCCCCTGCAGACCCGGGCGCTATCCCCTCGCTTCCGCCCCCTGCGGGTCTTGGCCCGTCGCGACCCCAGTCCCTCTGTTTTCCTGGTGACCCTCGAAGCCTTTCCTCTCCCGATCCCCTCGGCGCTCTCTAGCTCTCCCTATGGCCCTCTCTCCCGTTCGCTCTTTGGTCCCTACTCTCCCCTTCCCTTGGAGCGCCTCTTGGGTCTCTCGGACCCCGGCCCCCACCCCATTTCCGAGTCTCGGTCTCTGCGTACTCAGTCTCTCCTTTCTCGGCTCCCGCCCGGGGTCTCCGCGACCCCGCCCCCTTCTGCCCCTCCCACCTCGAGGCGCCCGCAGCCCAATTAGGCGCCGGCCCCGCCCGCAGCCCCACCCCTCGTGAGCCCAGAGCCGCGCGGAGCGGGCGGGGCGGGGCCCGGCCGAGGGGGCGGTGGCCCGGGCGCGAGGAGGCGGGAGGAGCCAGGCGGGAGGCTGCAGGCGGGAGGCGGGAGGCGGCGGCCGCGGCTCTCAGTCCGGCAGCGCAGCAGGAGGGAGGCGCGAGGCAGGAGCCGGCGGCTGGGCTCCGCAGCGCAGCCAGCGCAGCGCGGCGCCCCGGGCCCGGCCCCATGCCCGCAGCCCCGCCGGACCGCCGTTGAGCGCGGGCGCCTAGCCCGCGCCCCCTGCCCGCCGGCACCATTGCTCCGACGGCGCGGCCGGGCGGCCCGGCGCTCCCCAGGCTCCGCGCGGGCCGAAAGACGCTGCTAGCGGCCGCCGCGGGCGTGGTGATGCTGCTGGTGCTGGTGGTGCTCATCCCCGTGCTGGTGAGCTCGGGCAGCCCGGACGGCCACTATGAGATGCTGGGCACCTGCCGCATGGTGTGCGACCCCTACCCCGCGCGGGGCCCCGGCGCCGGCGCGCGGACCGACGGCGGCGACGCCCTGAGCGAGCAGAGCGGCGCGCCCCCGCCTTCCACGCTGGTGCAGGGCCCCCAGGGGAAGCCGGGCCGCACCGGCAAGCCCGGCCCTCCGGGGCCTCCCGGGGACCCAGGTCCTCCCGGCCCTGTGGGGCCGCCGGGGGAGAAGGGTGAGCCAGGCAAACCGGGCCCTCCGGGGCTGCCGGGCGCGGGGGTCAGCGGCGCCATCAGCACTGCCACCTACACCACGGTGCCGCGCGTGGCCTTCTACGCCGGCCTCAAGAACCCCCACGAGGGTTACGAGGTACTCAAGTTTGACGACGTGGTCACCAACCTAGGCAACAACTACGACGCGGCCAGCGGCAAGTTTACGTGCAACATTCCCGGCACCTACTTTTTCACCTACCATGTCCTCATGCGCGGCGGCGACGGCACCAGTATGTGGGCAGACCTCTGCAAGAATGGCCAGGTGGGCCAGGCGGGGGCATGGGGCTGGGCTGGGGCCAGGGCACCCAGGGAGCCCGGGGCAAATGGGTACCTGATCGGAGTTGGCGGGGGCGCCAGGCGGACTCAGGTGGAGATCCCACCCCACAGCGGCCCCGCTTGGGCATCACGTGTGGGGATGGTCGGAGCCAGCGTACATCTCCGATCCTCAGTTCCTGGGTTCCCGCTCCAAGACAGACGCTGCTGGGCACCGTCTGGAACGCTGCTGGAAATGCGGGAAATGAACCCAACTAGTCAGAGCGCAGGGCTCCCAGGTGCACGGACTTGCCCTTGGGGGCTTGCCCCTTGGGAAGTGGATTCGGGCCGACACCAGCGGGCGATAAGGGGAGGGCAAGGATGGGCTCTGGCGCCTGGAATAGGGAGAAGCAGCATCCGCGCCCGCGGGCGCCTAGGCGCGTTGCCATGGGCGCAAGCGGAGAAGGCCGGCTGCAGGAAATGTTTGGGGCACAAAGGCAAAGGGAGCCCGGTGCTTAGAGCCCTGGCTGCAGTGCGTCCCCTGCCCTCGATAAGGGACCATTGGGCGGATCTGACACGCTTTGCAAAATCCGGGAGTTGGGGAGCTCTTTCCCACTGTAGCAGAGCTTCCCCAACAAGAAGGCAGCCTGGGGGGCGGGAGATTTTTTCCTTCTGAGGCCGGAGGGAAGAGATGGAAACTCCCCCTCCTCTTGGTCTCCCAGCTCCAGCCCCTCCTGACTCTGGAGTGTGTGGGGTCCTCTCCATTCTCCGTCCCTATCTCAGACGCTGCAGCTGGAACGCGCTGAGTGTGTCGGGGACTCAGACGCTGCAGCTGGAAAGCGCTGAGTATGTCGGGGACTCTGGTACCGGGACTCGCATGTGCGTGTAGCTCTCCTTGGAATGGCCGACCCCAGGCCCAACCTCCACCCAGCCCCGCCCTGGGGTGACAATTTTAGGAGCTCTCTTGATACCACCTCCCTTCCCAGTGCTCTCACTCGTGGTGGCCTGTGGCCTGGGGGTGTGGTCAGGCTGAGCATTCTCTTGGAAGAAGAGGACCACTGGTCAGAACTAAAGCTGAGCTAGAGGAAGTTGAGAAGGAATCTCTCACGATTAAGATACAAGACCTTGTTGGAACCCTTCCCACAGCAGCACTGCCCTGAGGCTCTGCCAGCCTGCGGGTCTGCAAGTCTTGGGGGCAGAGACAGCGGCAGGCAGGGAAAGTGAGCAGACAGCCTGCCAGGTGCTTGTAAGTCAGCCCCTCTTCTCTTTCCTCTGCCTGGCTGCTGCCCCGTCAACACCTTTTCTCTGGTTTCTACCTCTCCCTTGCCTCTTTCTTCTATTTTGCCGTTTCTTGTCCATCTCTCTCCTGTGTCTGCCTTTTCCATCTCTCCCTGGGTTTCTGGCCTCTCCTTCCCAGGTCTAACCCCACTCTTCTCTATTCCTTGTATGTCTCTCTTTCCCACGTGTGTCAATCAGACATCCCTGTGTCTCTCCTCTTTGTCCTTGGTTCCTGACCAAATGGGAGGCCCCAGTATCCAGCAAAGGCTCATTCTGCAGACAGCCCCATGATTCCCCCTATTAATCACCAATAAGGGATGCAGCAATGTCACCTTCATCAATGGAATGTCTTCCTTTCCCAAAGAAGTTTGGGCTGACACAGAGCTGAGGTTTCAGGGGATTGGCAGCTTGCCTGGATAGGGAGGCAGTCATTGGGCCACAGGTTGGCCCTAGACCCTGCACCACCTCAGGAAGTCCCAGCAGGTCCCCAGAGATGAGGCAAGAAGGGGCCCCAGAGATGCTGTGTGCTTAGAATGGGGAACTTGCTTCAGTCACTGGGAGGTAAAACCATCTCAAAATCTCCTTTTCCCTCCAGCAGGGGCAGGGTGTTGACAGAGTCTGATGAACGGGTGCTCACTGGAGATGGGACCACAGGCTAGTAGGAAAAAAGGAGGTGGCTTTAACTAGGGGTTTCAAAGGCCCAGCACTTTAATAGTTACTCAGACCAGCCCCCTCAAAAGAAAACCAGGAGAGGCTGGTCCTGGTGGCTCACGTCTGTAATCCCAGCACTTTGGAAGGCCGAGGCAGGTGGATCAACTGAGGTCAGGGGTTTGAGACCAGCCTGGCCAACATGGCAAAACACCATCTCTATTAAAAATACAAACATTAGGCCAGGCGCAGTGGCTCACGCCTGTAATCCCAGCACTTTGGGAGGCCGAGGCGAGTGGATCACGAGGTCAGGAGATCAAGACCATCCTGGCTAACACGGTGAAACCCTGTCTCTACTAAAAATACAAAAAAATTAGCCAGGTGTGGCAGCGGGCGCCTGTAGTCCCAGCTACTTGGGAGGCTGAGGCGGGAGAATGGTGTGAACCCGGGAGGCTGAGCTTGCAGTGAGCCAAGATCGCGCCACTGCACTACAGCCTGGGTGACAGAGCAAGACTCTGACTCAAAAAAAAAAAAAACAACAAAAAAAAATTAGCTGGGCATGATGGTGCATGCCTGTAATCCCAGTTACTCAGGAGGCTGAGGCAAGAGAATAACTTGAACCCAGGAGGCAGAGGTTGCAATGAGGTGAGATCTCGCCACTGTACTCTAGCCTGGGCAACAGAGTGAGACTCTGTCTCAAAAAAAAAAAAAAAAAAAAAAAAGAAAGAAAAGAAAAGATAAAAACGAAAAGAGAAGAAAACCAGGAGAAATAGTGGGGCCTGTAGCCCCCTCTCCCGTGTCCTTTATGACTTCTTCCAAATTGCCCAAGAGACTCATTTGATCTCACTAGCCATCCCACTTGTTAGTTTTGAGCCGCTACTAGGAGCCAGATTTGAGGCTTTGTAGGAGTTCAGTCCACTTGCCCTCCAAGACCTCATGGCCTATGCAGGGGGAACATTCGTAACATACAATCACACACCCCAACGAGTACTGTGTTAAAGGTGGTCTGGGAGTCCAATTGATGACTTTGGTCCCTAAATGTGTTGGCTGGGAGGGAGTGCTTCAGTAGGGCCTACCCTGGTGCAGACCAACCTGACGCAGGAGGAGAAGATGGTGAACATTGGTCCCCAAGGTGAGGAGATACCGCAAAGGAAAATATAAAAGGTCAAGTGTAGGGGAAAGCCAGCTCAGAGGTGGACAAGGACATTTAAATAAGCAGAGAAAAAAATGGCAGGACCAGACAATGGATGGGAACAAAAGAGAGAAGCTTGTATCTCCCGTGACTTCAGAACCAGGGGCCACCCTGAGCACTGCGCTTTTCCTTCCTGGCTTCCTGCCTGTAGAGAGGCTTCCAGAATTTCTGTAGGGAGGCAGAGCTGAATCTGGGCTCTGCCTCTTCTCCGGGCAAGTTTGGGATGGGGAGCGCCACCTTCATGCCTGGCACTGAGGCTTCCTCTGTCCTTATCTGAAGCCCACTGGCCCCAGTCCTTAGGGGTAGCCTTGCATCAACACCCCTGATGGCACCAAGCCCTGGCCATTAGGACGCGAGGAGCCTGGGGAAAGGACTCTGGGTTGGCAGTGGGGCCCTGGGTGTGGTGAGTTGCCTGCAGCTGCCTCCAAGATCCACAGTTGAGGTGGGTTGGAGAGGACACAAAATTAATAAACTGGGCAGGGGGCTTTGTGAGGATGTGCCAGGGCCTGTGGTCAGGGTGCTGCTTATCCAGGGTAGGAGGCTGTGGGGAGGTGAGTATCACCAATGGGCGAGGGGTTTGACAACAGAGTCTGAGTGTGGCGAGAGGTGCTGGCATGTATAAATTGAAGGTGGCGGTATAAAGACCTAAGAAGGCTAAGCACAGTGGCTCACGCCTGTAATCCCAGCACTTTGGGAGGCTGAGGCGGGTGGATCACCAGAGGTCAGGAGTTTGAGACCAGCCTGTCCAACATGGTGAAACCCTGTCTCTACTAAAAATACAAAAAAAATAGCCAGGTGTGGTGGTGGGTGCCTGTAATTCCAACTACTCGGGAGGCTGAGGTAGGAGAATCGCTTGAACCTGGGAAGCGGAAGTTGCAGTGAGCCGAGATCGCACCACTGCACTCCATCCTGGGTGACAGAGCGAGACTCTGTCTCAAAAAAGTAAAAGACCTAAGGAGATCAGCCTCTCCCCTGGTGGTGGCAGATGGCCCCCTGGCTATCCTCTCTGGCCCCTAATACCTTTCACAATACAAAGCACAGTGCCTGGCACAGTGGGAATGCAGTAAATGTGTGAAAATGCAAGTGTCCCCCATGAGCCAGGCTGGCTCCCCTGTGGGAGCCACATCTGTACACCCAAGACCCCAGCATTGATCTGAAGGCAGGAACATGTTTCCTGGATGCCCTCTCACCCAGTTCCCTTGGTCAGACCATTGCCTCAGTTTCCCCTCCTGGCAGCCCTTGAGGAGCTGATTCTACAGCGCTCCCTCATAACAAGGCCCAAACCTGCTTTCCTGCTTCCTTGGCAACCTCGTTTCCCCACACTTCCCCTTGGACCCCAGGAGGAACTGCAGGCCTCAACTGTCTCCAGTCAGGCAGAGAATTGGGACCCCTGGGTTCCATTCTTGGATCCCCCACCGTCTAAGGATGGAAGGGCATAAATTCTCTCTGCCTCCATGGATAATTAGGATAATTACGGCAACAATCATGGTGATGAATAAATAATAAACATAAGCATAACAGTTCTGATGCAGTCACATCACCAGGAGATTCCTGATGACAGATGACTCTGTTCCAATGGATTTGGCTATTAAGGAGCACACTGTTTTAATGAGTTAAGGCTAAATTAATCTGGGCAATAAAAATAATTGTTATTAGTAGTAATTTATTAGCAAAGATAATGAAATGCATGTGTAATAATAAATACTACCAGGATTAGGGCTCAGGGAACGATATAGAAGTTGGCTGTTTGCTTTCAGCTCTTCCGTAATAACTCAAAGCCCCATCAAGATCTAAATGTTTTTTTTTTCCTCATCATCAAAAGACTTTTACAGAGGTGGCAGTGGTGAGGCAAAGTCTTCTCATCCATTTTCTAGAAAGAGCCGGGCGCGGTGGCTCACGCTTGTAATCCCAGCACTTTGGGAGGCCGAGGCGGGCGGATCACGAGGTCAGGAGATCGAGACCACGGTGAAACCCCGTCTCTACTAAAAATACAAAAAATTAGCCGGGCGTGGTGGCGGGCGCCTGTAGTCCCAGCTACTCGGAGAGGCTGAGGCAGGAGAATGGCGTGAACCCGGGAGGCGGAGCTTGCAGTGAGCCCAGATTGTGCCACTGCACTCCAGCCTGGGCGACAGAGCGAGACTCCCTCTCAAAAAAAAAAAAAAAGAGAAACTGAGCTCCTTGGCAGACGGCATTTCCCCCCACATTTATTCCCTCCCACCTTTAACTAGACCAGTTTTCCCAGCTAAGCCCACAAAGAGTTTCTTCTCAGGTTGGGAAGAAGAGGTTGAGGGAAAAGAAGGGGCTGGAGATGGGTTTTAAAGGGAGGCCCTCATGCAAATGTGTCAGGTCCTCTTCATTGCAGCATCACGGCTGAGTCAGCAGCTCTGGCACAGCTGACCTGCAGTGCTGCCTCCAGCCCAGGAGAGAGGATGGGCCCCTCCCCTAATTTGGCTTTGTTCTACCCAGACTTCAGCCCTGGGGGGTGGGATGGTGAGCTGCCTTCAGTGAAGGGACAGGATAGAGAAGGGCTGTGGAGAAACCTGGCTGACAGAACTCCACTCAGTGCAGCCTCCCCACACCACAAGCCACAGTCCTGGAGAGGGCGCTTCTCTTCCATGTCTCTAACCAGGATACCCTGGAGAGGCCGCGATCCTCAAACTCAGGCCTTATGTTTCCATACCTGTTAGAGGAATGTCTGTAGATTATTTGTTCACCACCACACAATCTCTCTCTCTCTCTCTCTTTTTTTTTTTTTTTTTTTTTTTGAGACTGAGTCTCACTATGTCGCCCAGGCTGGAGTGCAGTGGCATGATCTCGGCTCACTGCAGCCTCCATTTCCCGGGTTCAAGTGATTCTCCTGTCTCAGCCTCCCCAGGAGCTGGGATTACAGGCGTGTGCCACTATGCCTAGCTAATTTTTGTATTTTTAGTAGAGATGGGGGTCTCACCATGTTGGCCAGGCTGGTCTCGAACTCATGATCTCAAATGATCCACCTGCCTGGGCCTCCCAAAGTGCTGGGATTACAGGCATGAGCCACCACACCCAGCCACCACACAACCTCTTATGATTATAGTCAGAGCCCCCAAAAGTGACAGCAGGCTCCAAGCCCAAATGCTGGTGCTCCCTTGACCCATTATCCTGTCTGTCCCTCCCCATCCCCCATCAAGGCAGGGACCAGCAAGGATGTCACATCAGACTGAGAATCCCAGAGGGAAGTAAGGCCTGTATTCCCTTCTTCCCATCCAGTTCCTTTATACCACCCTGAGATGAGACAGGAGGAGCTACAATCCTCTTTGGGTGGGTAGTGACAGGTACATAGCTTCAGCTCCATGGAGGCTGGCACCCAGGCCCCTTCTAAGCTCTGGGAGGAGAAAGCATTACCAGGCCTTCTGTTTCATTGCTGCAGCAGGAGAGACTCTGGAATGCACTTCAGACCAAAGAATTGGCCCTGGTTCCAGGGTGGTTGCTGACTGGCAGCCTGGCATTGGTCCAGCTGCCTGACCTGTGGGGCCAAGGTGTGCCCTTGTGTCCATCCACTGACATAAGATCCAGCGGGTGTGGCTGAAACGATGGCATCATTATGAAAGCAGAGAGGAAGGAATGATGAGAGTAGGGAAGGCCCTGCATTCCCTGGAGGTCCAGAGAATTCCTCTTTGCAAGGACAGGCTTCCTGGAGGTATTGAGGTTCTCAGCCAGCTGGATGGAAAGCCCTATAAGAGTTAAGGAGGAAGACTCTGCCTTGACTCCCAATTCAGGCCCAGATCAGACCTGCCCTAGAAATCCAGGGCTCCTCTCTGCCCCTTTGCTGAAACAAGTTCTGTATGATCGGAAGGGGGCGGGGAGCGGGTGTGGGGGGGGCGTGGCAGGGATGAGACGAGGCTGGAGGCCAGGTTTGAGGTCTGCTGATCCTCCCCACGGGACTGCCTCACCTCCCTCCCTTCTCATCCTCCCTCCCCTCTCGCCCTCCCTCCCGTGTCCCCCACCCGCAGGTGCGGGCCAGTGCTATTGCCCAGGACGCGGACCAGAACTACGACTACGCCAGCAACAGCGTGATCCTGCACCTGGACGCCGGCGACGAGGTCTTCATCAAGCTGGATGGAGGCAAAGCGCACGGCGGCAACAGCAACAAATACAGCACGTTCTCTGGCTTCATCATCTACTCCGACTGAGCTCCCCACGTCTCCCTCCACCCACGTCCCTCACCCCCCGGGGTCCCCTCCGGGCGGGGCAGGCGATGACTCGCCCCTCGCCCACCCGCTCGCTGCCCGGCCCTCCCCGGCTATGACGCCCCCGGCCTGCGTTCAACACCGCCTGGGCCACAGCTAGGCCCTCCCGCCGGCTCGCTGCAGAGCAGGGCCCAGCGCGCCCTGTCCCCGTGCCTGGGAGCCGGGGTTGACTGCCCCCGCCCGGCCCGCGCTATATATTTGTACAATAGGACTGTTTACTGCCCACCTCCGCCTGCCAGCCCACCCCAGCCTGGGGAGAGGTCGCGGCGGCGGGGTTGCTTCCTGCGCTCTGAGATGAGCTGCCCTCGGCTCCCTCCGGGGTGGCGCGCCCGGGGGATGGGGGAGTTGGGGGCTGGATAGCTTCCCAGCACCCTCAGAGCCCCCGCCCGGCTGTGCCCCGTCTGACCAAAGCTATAATAAAAACATTTTCACCCCGCGGGGGTTTCAGTCTGTGCCCTGGGGAGGGCTGCGGGAGGGGACGGCGGACCGTGCCCTCCTCCAGATTAGGAAGGGGTCTGGTGGAAGTTTCTAGGGGAAACCAGGTGCCAGAGCCAGAGCTGCTCCAGGAAGAAGTTGCCAAAGGGCCTAAAGCCCACCACAACCCAAGTGGGCCTGGGCAGTTGGGATGGGAAGCAGCCCAGTTCCTTCATCATCTTCCATGGTGGACACATTCCTTTTTTTTTTTTTTTTAGACGGAGTCTCACTCTGTCGCCAGGCTGGAGTGCAATGGCAAGATCTCGGCTCACTGCAACCTCCGCCTCCCGGGTTCAAGCGATTCTCCTGCCTCAGCCTCCTCAGTAGCTGGGAATACAGTAGCACACCACCGTGCCCAGCTAATTTTTGTATTTTTAGTAGAGATGGGGTTTCACCATGTTAGCCAGGCTGGTCTCGATCTCCTGACCTCGTGATCCGCCTGCCTCAGCCTCCCAAAGTGCTGGGATTACAGGCATGAGCCTCGCTGAAAGGCATCAGCATTCCACAGGCACAGGTGATCTTTAAACTGGGAGACCTAGGTCCGGCCCTGGGCCACCATGTATGATCCTGGGCAAGTCACTTCTTTCAACTCAATTTAGGATTAGTGACAGCCATAGAAAGGAACATCCTTTGGACTAAAGGCTAGCTGACCTAGGTCTACGCACTTGACCTCTGTGCCTTGGTTTCCTCATCAATAAACGTAGGAGACCTACCTCACTTGATTGAGGATTAGTGAGGAATATTGTTATGTGCTCAATAAACATAGCTTTTATTATTTATCTATAACTGTTGCAAAATGCTTTCAAGTATGTCATCTCAAGTTTTCCAAACAGCCCTGGAAGGTTAGACCTAGATTTTATTCTTGCAGGGAGGTTAAATATCTTGCTTACATAGTTTCTAAATTCTGTGATTGCACTTGAAAATCCAAGACATGGCCACACACGGTGGCTCACACTTGTAATCCCAGCACTTTGGGAGGCCGAGGTGGGAGGATCACCGGAGGTCAGGAGTTTGAGACCAGCCTGGCCAACATGGTGAAACCCTGTCTCTACTAAAAATACAAAAATTAGTTAGGCATGGTGGCAGGCACCTGTAATCCCAGCTACTTGGGAGGCTGAGGCAGGAGAATCGCTGGAATCCTGGAGGCGGAGGTTGCAGTGAGCTGAGATCATGCCATTGCGCTCCAGCCTAGGCAACAGAGCAAGACTCCATCTCAAAAAAAGAAAAAAAGAAAGAAAACCCAAGACATACCAAGTCCCCTTACTCCACCACTGCCATCCTCACTTCCTATAACTGGGGGCCATGTCACACAGGGCATTTCTAGATAACAATAGCTAATATTGAGAGAGCACCCACTATACGTCAGGTACTATGTAAGAACTTTATAAATATTATCTCATGGATATGTGTGCAGGGGTGGGCAGTAGAAATACAGGAAATTATCTCATGCCCTTTAAAATTATGCTGTTATTTTATCCATTTTAGGTGAGGAAACTGAGGCTCAGAGAGGTTAAGCAACTTGCCAAGATCACAGAGCTAAAAACAGGCAAATGCCAGTATTTGAACCAAAGATAATGCTCTTACCTGGTACACCATATTTCAGAGTTGGGATCTCCAAAGCAGATCTGAGGATGGCACCGGGGCAGCCTGAGCCCAGCCCTTCCACTCCCACTCCAACCCTGCAGAGGCCTGATGTATTTACAAGCATCTGCCCTGGGTGGCAGCCATGGAGTGAGCCTCTTGGAGAATCCCAAGGCTCTACATTGAAGAAAGGTCCCATCTGGCTTCCCCTCCCCAGTCTAGCTCAGCTGGAGAGACAGGAAGGAGGGGTGGCCTCCCTCCTGGCCAGGCCTCATGTATAGACCCTTGTGGTGGCTGGCAGACTTGAATGACTTTCTTTATCCTCCTTTCTCTTTCCTACTTCCCCCACTGCCAGCTGTGGCCATTTAATAAAATTAGCTTAATGCTTGTTCCTTCCCTGTGGGGTCTGGAGATTGAAATCTGCGGGTCCCCACAAACCCAATAAAACCCCTGGCAGGTCTGGCTGGAATGAGAGTCTCAGTGGGAAGAGTGATTAGATTAGAAGGCACTCCTCTGGCCCCCCAGTGCTGCCCACAGCCCCGGGTTCTCTAATGGCCATTTGGGCCTGGAATTACCCAGCCACCACACCTGAGGGCCTCCCCACCTTTCCCAGAGGCCACTGGGACTGATCCATGACCTCTGTTACAAGAAAAGCCATGTTAATCTTTTCTGTAGTGCGTGCAGGCTGGCTGGCTGGCTGGCCTGGTTTCTTTTCTTTCTGGTAACTTGACAATCCTCATGTCATTTTGAGAGATGGGGCTAACATCTCCATTTTGTAGGTGAAGAAATCATAGTCTGAAGAAGATTCGTGACTTGCCCACGGTCATGCAGTAACGCTATGGCACAGCTGGGGCTGGACTGAAGCCAAGGACTTTTTTGACCTTTGAAGGGCACCAGGAGTGTCCTGAAGTGCCAGCTTGCCTGCTGCTTGTCACTCAAGCCACATCCCAGTTGCAGGGGAACCGTCTAGGGCAATGCTCCCCATCAAACAGGGGCTCATCAAGGGCAAATCTATTTTTTTCTTCAGACTTGGGACACCTGAGGGCAAAGACTGTATCTCCATCATCAGTTTGGGAAGCTTCTTAAAGGTAAGACGCATATCTTCTCCATCAGACTAGGGGGCCTCAAAGACAAAGATTGTGTTTTCTCTTCAAATGGTCAGCTCCTTGAGGGTGGGGTGTATATCTCCACCCAGACCAGGGATCTGGGGATTCCTAGATGCAAAGACTGCTTCCATGAGTGGTTCTGAGGGGTAGATACTGTGCTTTTCCTTTTCTTTTTTTTTTCTTTTCTTTCTTTCTTTTTTTTTTTTTTTTTTGATAGAGTCTTGCTCTGTCACCCAGGCTGGAGTGCAGTGGCACGATCTCGGCCCACTGCAACCTCCACCTCCAGGGTTCAACAGATTCTCCTGCCTCAGCCTTCCAAGTAGCTGGGACTACATGTGTACACCACCATGCCTGGCTAATTTTTGTATTTTTAGTAGAGACAAGATTTCATCATGTTGGCCAGGCTGGTCTCGAACTCTTGGCCTCAAGTGAACTGCCCATCTCGGCCTCCCAAAGTGCCGGGATTACAGGCATGAGCCACTGCGCCTGGCCGATACTGTGCTTCTTCTATTAAACTAGGACTTTCTGAGAAAGGGACAGTCTCCACCCCCAGACTGGGGGCTGCCTGAAGGAGAGACTGTCTTCTTATCTAACTGTGAGTTCTCTGAGAGCAGAGGCTGTGTCTGTTTTTTCTAGTGGGGGCTCCCTGAAAGCAGGGCATTTATCTCCCCCTTCCTCAGTCAGGGTTCTTTTCTGGCACAGGAACATTCCAGGGGGCAGGGCTGTGTGGGTGGTGGGAAGGAGCTGGACAGACAGAACGGCATGTCTACTCTGGAGGAGAAGCAACAAACCTCCCCAGGCTGCCTCCCCTTTAGGAAGATGTGTGATTAATTAATGAATAATGTCCCTGCCAGGAGGGTTGTGAGGACGGAGGTGCCCCTGGAGCTCTCCCACACGAGAAATGGCAGGCCATCCTGTGCGGAGGCAGCCACCAGCCCTAGGAGCTGGTGCTGCCCTGGTTTCTAAGGTTATGGGGACCAGAGGGGGCAGTGGGCCCACTGCTGGGGGCTGCCCTAATTGGATGACTTTGCAGGAAGGCCAGGCAGGTGTGCCCAGCTCTCCACTTCAGCTTGCTACAGACACATCTGCCATGGTGAGGTCTAGGGGTTAATTGCCTCCCGCCTCACTCCTGGTAACCAATATTTCATTTACTGCTTAGAGGGGAGCTGCCCAGAGAATCAATCCTGGACAAGCATCCAGGAGACAGGGGAACTGGGGAGGCCCAGGAGCTGTTTCCTGGAGGAGCTCTGAGCATCAGAGGAGGAGGCAGGAGGCAGAGACCTAGAGAAGGCGGCCAATTGCTCAAAGCTGCTCTGGGTCTCATCTGAGTTCTGCTGACCCTGACAACAGCATCAGGACCCCCAAGGGCTAGGAGAAAGTTCCAGGGGTCCAGAGGCCGCACTACCCCAGCTAGCTGTGTGGTTGCCCATGCCCTGGTTCCTTCTGCATTTATTTATGTGGATGCCCCCCAGACAAAACTGTAGCAGGTTAGATGCTGTTAATAAGGTTATTTTCACACATGATGACAATATATTTGAAAAGCGGAACTGAAGGTGTGAGTTCCTCACTCCCTTCTAGGTAATAAACCTTAAAACCCTACAAATGAGGTGATAATAAAGTGGAAGTGAAAAGCATACACATGTTTGGAACTGGAAGGGATTGGAAGGGATACTGAGAGGGGTCAGCTGGGGGCTGGAGAAAGGGGCCAGAGGGCTACCTACCCCATGCTCTCCATTCATTTGTGCCGTCTGCCAAAATTAAGAATCAATGCCACAGAATGGCCACTCCGATTATGCAGCTCAGAAACACTAAGACCCAGAGAGGAAGCCAAAGTTGACTGGGTTGGTTCAGGGCAGAGCTAGAAAAGGAGACAGCAGGACCCAGTGGACACGCAGGAAATGAAGACAGAAGAACTGGGTTCGGCTGGGTGCAGTGGCTCACGCCTGTAATCCCAGCACTTTGGGAGGCCAAGGTGGGTGGATCACTTGAGGTCAGGAGTTTGAGACGAGCCTGGCCAACATGGTGAAACCCTGTCTCTACTAAAAATACATAAATTAGCCAGGCGTGGTGGTGCACACCTGTAATTCCAGCTACTCTAGAGGCTGAGGCAGAAGAATTGCTTGAACCCGAAGAGGGGTGGAGGTTGCGGTGAGCCAAGTTCATGCCACTGTACTCCAGCCTGGGCGACAGAGCAAAAATAAAAAAGGCAGGGCACAGTGGCTTGTGCCTGTAATCCTAGCACTTTGGGAGGCCAAGACGGGTGGATCACCTGAGGCCAGGAGTTCGAGACCAGCCTGGCCAACATGATGAAACCCCATCTCTGCCAAAAATACAAAAATTAGCTGGGCATGGTGATGGTTGCCTGTAATCCCAGCTACTCAGGAGGCTGAGGGAGGAGAATTGCTTGAACCTGGGAGACAGAGGTTGCAGTGAGCCGAGATCATGCCATTGCACTCCAGCCTGGGCAACAAGAGTAAAACACTGTCAAGAAAGAGAAGAAAGAAAGAAAAGAAAGAAAAGAAAGAAAGGAAAGAAAGAAAGAAAGAAGGAAGGAAGGAAGGAAGAAGGAAGGAAGGAAGGAAGGAAGGAAGGAAGAAAGAAAGAAAGAAAGAAAGAAAGAAAGAAAGAAAGAAAGAAAGAAAGAAAGAACCCAGATTGGGAATGATTATATGTGGGATTTTAGAAAGAAAGAAAGCTAAGTGTGGTGGCTCACACCTGTAATCCCAGCACTTCATGAGACTCAGGCAGGAGGATCACTTAAAGCCAGGAATTTGAGACCAGCCTGGGTGGCAAAGCAAGACCTCGTCTCTACAAAAAAGTTATTTAAATTAGCCAGGCATGGTGCCGCAAGCCTGTATTCTCAGCTCCTCAGGTGTCTGAGGTGAGAGGACCACTTGAGTCCAGGAGTTCAAGGCTGCAGTGAGCTATGATAGTGCCGCTGCACCCCAACCTGGATGACTCTGTTAAAAATAAAAATAAAAGGGGCCGGGCGCGGTGGCTCACGCTTGTAATCCCAGCACTTTGGGAGGCCGAGGCGGGCGGATCACGAGGTCAGGAGATCGAGACCACAGTGAAACCCCGTCTCTACTAAAAATACAAAAAATTAGCTGGGCGTGGTGGCGGGCGCCTGTAGTCCCAGCTACTCGGAGAGGCTGAGGCAGGAGAATGGCATGAACCCGGGAGGCGGAGCTTGTAGTGAGCCGAGATCGCGCCACTGCACTCCAGCCTGGGTGACAGAGCGAGACTCTGTCTCAAAAAAAAAATAAAAATAAAAATAAAAAAATAAAATAAATAAAAATAAAAATAAAAGAAAGAAAGAAACTACCCAGAGAGCAGCTTCTTCAGGGGATGGGGCTCTTGCCTCTTCCCAGATGATGAAAGTAAAATTTGAGGGCTCCTTCCTAGGCCCTCAAGGCACAGGCCTTTGCTCCTTGAGTGGTAAGCACTGGCCTGGACTAGGAAAACTGCCTGGGCTAGGATAGTTACAGACCTCTCCCTGCCTCACCAGAGCCAGATATGTGTCTGCTAGGCCCTTGCCTACTCTGTTGCCTGCAGAATGCCTGCTCATTCTTTTTGTTGTTGTTTTTGTTGTTGTTGTTGAGTCTCGCTCTGTCACCCAGGCTGGAATGCAATGGTGCAATCTCAGCTCACTGCAACCTCCACCTCCCGGGTTCAAGTGATTCTCCTGCCTCAGCCTCATGAGTAGCTGGGATTACAGGCGCCCGCCACCATGCCCAGCTAATTTTTGTATTTTTAGTAGAGACGGGGTTTCACGAGGTTAGCCAGGCTGGTCTCGAACTCCTGACCTCAGGTTATCCACCCACCTCGGCCTCCCAAAGTGGGCCACCGCGCCCGGCCATGCCTGCTCATTCCTTAAACCCCAGGCATATTGCCTGCTCTTTCATGAAGCCTTTCTGCACTCCCGCAGCAGATCTCTCTCCAAAGGCTCCAAAGCCTCCAAGGCTGGACTGAGCATCTTCCAAGTAGGGCTTCTCACTCAGTACTGTAACACTGTGCCGGCCACATAATGGCCATTCTACCGTAAGAGCAGTTGTTTCACCATCTCTCACTCTCCTTAAACTTTCACCTTTCTCTGCTGTGATGGATGCTGCGGTGCACTGCCCAGGTTTCCTTCAGAACTGAAGGATCTTGTCCCCGAACTCCGGAGACTGCTGCCAGCAGATGGCTCTTAGCTACCAGCCTCCTTTCGGGATTTCCCCTGCTGATGTGAGCTGCCTTCCTCAATGTCCTGCCCCTTTCTCAGAGCAGCCTGCTTCCCATAACTGATCAGCATGGATTTTATCTGCCTGGCCCTCCACCCCCCTACTCAGGGCAGCTCTGAAGTGCCTTCCCCGCTTCAGAGTTCCCAGTTCAACTTCTCCCTCTGCCCAATCCTGTTTCCTTCTCTTCCACAGGTATTAATTTGGCCAGGTGCAGTGGCTCATGCCTGTAATCTCAACTTTGGGAGGCCAAGGTGGGAGGACTGCTTGAGCCCAGGCAACACAGTGAGATCCCTGTCTCAAAAAAAAAAAAAAAGTAGCCAGGCATGATGATGTGTGCCTGTGGTCCCAGCTATTCGGGAGGCTGAGGTGGGAGGATCACTCGGGCCTGGGAGTTCAAGGCTACAGTGAGCAATTGCCACTGCACTCCAGTCTGGGCGACAGAGTAAGACCCTGGCACAAAACAAAACACAGGTGTTAATTCCAAGAGCACTCTCCAATAAACTTCCTGCACCCTGATCTCTGTCCCAGGGTCTCTCTAAGAGGACTCAACCTGTGAGACCTACTCCAGTCTCATTCATTTACTGATTCCTTCAGCCAATATCTATTGAGTACCTGCAGATAGATAGATCTGCAGGCCCAGCAGCAAGGGCAGGAGATGGAGTGTAAAGGTGCCTACCCAGTGGGTGATCACATGTCCTACCCCACAGAGAAGCCAGAAGTCACAAGAGACAGCCTCCATCAACTTTCCACCATAAAATCACAAACTTCCCTGAACCTGTGCCCCTCCTCTTCACCTTTCTTGCTTTCATGGAAGATGCTCTGTCTGCATCCTATGCCCTCCCACCGGGGTGACCAGCTTGTCCTTGTTCGTCCAGGACTGTCCCAGTTTAAAACTGAAAGTCCTATGAAACCCCTCAGTCCCAGCCAGACGAATTGGGATGGTTGAAAAATATTGGCAAAAGTCTCCAGCCTTTTTGGGGACTTCACTTAATTGATAACCACACCTCTTTATTTATTTATATATATATATACTGTATATATTTTTTGAGACATGGTATTGCTCTGTTGCCCAGGCTGGAGTGCAGTGGCATGATTATAGCTTACTGAAGCCTCCAATTCCTGGGCTCAGATGATCCTCCTGCCTCAGCCTCCCAAGTAGCTGGGACTGCGGGGCATGTGCCACCACACCAGGCTAATTTTTCTTTTTTTTAAAATTTCTTTTTTAGAGATGGGGGTCTCACTATATTGCCTAGGCTGATCTCTGTCTCCTGGCCTCAAGCAAGCCTCCTGCCTTGGCCTCCCAAAGTGCTGGAATTATAGCCATGAACCACCACACTCAGCCCAGCTGCTCATTGTATATTGGCTCCTTCCCATCATCATTTAAAACTCTACTATCCTTAAAACTCCTCCCTTGAGGCCGGGCGCAGTGGCTCACACCTGTAATCCTGGCACTCTGGGAGGCCAAGGTGGGTGGATCACCTGAGGTCAGAAGTTCAAGACCAGCCTGACCAACATGGAGAAACCCCATCTCTACTAAAAATACAAAATTAGCCAGGCATTGTGGTGCATGCCTGTAATCCCACCTACTCAGGAGGCTGAGGCAGAAGAATCGCTTGAATCCAAGAGGCAGAGGTTGCAGTGAGCCGAGATCATGCCATTGCACTCCATCATGGGCAACAAGAGCAAAACTCCGTCTCAAAAAAAAAAAAAAAAAAAAGTCCTCCCTTGACCCTACACCCCTCTTACAGCTACTACTTCATTTCTCTGCTCCGCTTGACAGCCAAATTACCTTAAAAGTTGTTACAACATCCTCATATCCCACTGTCATCTGGCTGTTGTCACTCCTCTGAAGCTGCTCCTGTCAAGGAGGCATAGTGGCTCATGTCTGTAACCCCAGCACTTTGGGAGGCAGAGGTGGGCGTATGGCTTGCACTCAGGAGTTCAAGACCAGCCTGGGCAACATGGTGAAA
Organism: Hylobates moloch; assembly: GCF_009828535.3. Lineage (NCBI taxonomy): Eukaryota > Metazoa > Chordata > Mammalia > Primates > Hylobatidae > Hylobates > Hylobates moloch. The sequence goes on along the minus strand of NW_026652285.1, from coordinate 28,578,510 downwards.
CCCCCATCTCTTAAAAAAAAAAAATTAGCCAGGAATGGTGGAGTGCACCTATGGTCCCAGCTACTTGGGAGGCTCGAGTGGGAGAATCACTTGAGTCCAGGAGGTGGAGATTGCAGTGAGCTGAGATCATACCACTGCACTCCAGCCTGGGTGACAGAGCGAGACCCTGTCTCAAAAAAAAAAAAAAAAAAAGCCACCCATGACCTCTTGTTAAACCAAGTGGATACTTGATTCAAGGACCTTTTAAAATTGGCCTATATCCAAAGTAGGCCAGGTGCGGTGGCTCATGTCTGTAATCCCAGCACTTTGGGAGGCTGAGGCGGGCAGATCGTGAGGTCAGGAGTTCAAGACCACCCTGGCCAATATGGCAAAACCCCGTCTCGACTAAAACTACAAAAATTGGCCGGGCATGGTGGCTTGTGCCTGCAGTCTCAGCTATTTGGGAGGCTGAGGCAGGAGAATCGCTTGAACCCAGGAGGCGGAGATTGCAGTGAGCTGAAATCGCGCCACTGCACTCCAGCCTGGATGAAAGGGCGAGACTCCATTTCAAAACAAAACAAAATGGGGCCAGGCGCGGTGACTCACGCCTGTAATCCCAGCATGTTGGGAGGCCGAAGTGGGCAGATCACGAGGTCAGGAGATTGAGACCATCCTGGCTAACACAGTGAAACCCCGTCTCTACTAAAAATACAAACAATTAGCCGGGCATGGTGGCACACGCCTGTAGTCCCAGCTACTCGGGAGGCTGAGGCAGGAGAACAGGAGAATCACTTGAACCTGGGAGGTGGAGGTTGCAGTGTGTGGAGATCACGCCACTGCACTCCAGCCTGGGTGACAGAGTGAGACTCTGTCTCAAAAAAATTAATTAATTAATTTTAAAAAACCCCACAAAATAGCTAATGCCACACTGTGGTGCAAAGGCTCTGCAATGATAAGGGTACAGCAAAACCTCTGCAATGATAAGGGTACAGGTGGGAGGATGGAAGGATGTGCCTTCCCTCTGCTTCCTTTGAGCACCTGGGGTCGGTGGTCTCAGAACTCACAGGTAGTGAGATGTCCACACACTTCCTAAGAAGACAGAGCCTGCTGCCTTTCACACCCCAGTCATATCAGCCTAGAATCACCTTCTGCCTCCACACAAGAAAAAAATTTTGCACCCAGTCCTCAAGTTAGGGTTCTAGGCCTTGAAATTCTTGTTGGGCCATTTCCAAACCAATCTCCCCTTATCAGCATCTGTGGGGTAGGCCCCAGAAAATTTCCATTTGTGTTCACTAAGGTGGGCCTGGCCAGGCCCTACCAAGACCTCTCAGCACTATTCGGCAAGGTTGACCCTCTCACCTGTGAGATTGTCTTCCCTTGTCTTCTGAGATCCAAGGAACAGCCTCCCGTGCCAGGCAAGCTCCCAATCTCCCTTCAGCCCTCAGCTAGCATGCCACTCTCCAGCCCTGTTTCCCCCTGCATGTTCTCATTATAGTCTGTGTCTCACATCATTGTTCCTCCTTAATTGTCTAATTTCCTCCATAGGCTGCAAGCTCCACGAGGCTAGGAGGAGGGTGTTGATTACTGAGCAGCCTATTCTCTGAGCCTACCTGTCTCATATTAGTAAGTAGTTGTTGAATAAATGAATATGAGAACACCCATTACCATTTTATTGAATGTCAGCAAGGTGCTTTACCTACATTTTTTTCTAATCTTTATAACAAGCTAAGTATTCTTTTTTTTTTGAGACGGAGTCTCGCTCTGTTGCCCAGGCTGGAGTGCAGTGGCGCTATCTTGGCTCACTGCAAGCTCCGCCTCCTGGGTTCACACCATTCTCCTGCCTCAGCCTCCCGAGTAGCTGGAACTACAGGCGCCTGCCACCACGCCCGGCTAATTTTTTTGTATTTTTAGTAGAGACAGGGTTTCACCATGGTCTCGATCTCCTGACCTCGTGATCTGCCCGCCTCGGCCTCCCAAAGTGCTGGGATTACAAGTGTGAGCCACCGCGCCCGGCCCATAACAAGCTAAGTATTCTTTTGTTCCCTATTTTATAACTCCAAAACCTGAGGCTCCGAGAGACTTGGTGACTTACCCAAGATTATCCAGCAAGTAAGTGTCCCCTGTCCCCTGCCTGCGCAGGGCCGGACTCTGCCCCTTGCCTTGTCCTGGCTCACCTAACCTCCAGTTAATTGTGTGAACCAGAAGAGGACCAGGGCAAGACCTGGCTTATAGGACACAAGAGGCTCCCCTGATGGCTCCTGGGGAGCCAAAACCTCTGTTAAAATACACATCCCAGTAGGAGAGGAAGAGACCCTTATGCTGTAAGCCATCCTTTATTTTTTTGTTTTTATTTATCATGGGTAGTGGAGATGGCAAGAGTACTCCATATTTCTTGGTTTTGCAATGACCAGCACCTCCACATAATTTTCTGGTTTTAACCTCACCAAACCAGCAATGCTATTCTATTGTGTAGGGGTCAGTTGGGGTCCAAGGAGGTGAATGAGTTTGGGCCAAGTCAACTAGGTATTAAATAGTAACCCTTATCCTGATGGCAAGTCTGATGAGGGAGTTTTGCCTCCCCCTTGTCTTACATGCCCCAAACCTGCTCATAGTCCCAGTGTGGGAACAGATGTACTGAAGATTTACTGAAAGTAATGAGCACCTGGCTCTTTGCAGCCTTCACCTATTTGGTTCTAATCAAATGTATAAAAGTTATCCCTTACATATGCTGGGGACGTTGGAAGGCTTTCATACCTAATGCTCTCCTAGGTGAGTAAGGAAGGGCAGGATATCGGCCCCATTTTATAGATGAGGAAACCAACACTCAGAGGGCTGAAGTGACTCGCAGTCTCAGCACTAGTTAGTGACTGAGCCAAAACTGGAAATTCTTCAACTCCCACAACCTCCGGTGTTGGAGATCAGCACGAAGTGGGCCCACCAGAATCCAAGCAGCGGGCAGCGGTGTACTATGGAGGCAGTGCACCCCACCGCTGCCGTAAGGGGCCGACCTTCATACGCAATCATCAGGCATCATGCTTCTGGCACTGTCAAAGCCAAGCGGATGGAATTGCCATTCTTGGCGTCCGCCGGCTTTGCCACATCAAGGCTGTCCTTTAAGTTCATCTTGGGATGGTCCCGCAGCGGAAAGAGACGCTGGACAGCGGTTGACAATCCCCTCTTGACAAACGGATGTGAATTTAGCCTACAGAAAAAACAGGTTTAAACGCCTGTTGGATGTCTGGTTGCTGTAACTGGTGCTAAGCCTAGCCCCGGGGACCACAGAGACTGGCAGCGGCCCCACGTATCCCAACCCTGTGTTGGTTTCTGCACGCTACTCTCGTGAGTCCTGGCCCGGAGACACCGCCTGGGAACCTCCAGCCGACAGGAAGAGGAAGTGCGCCAAGCGCACTGTGAACGGCTCTCGCAACACTTTGTTACTTAGGAAACAGCCAATCAGCGATCCGGACGCTGACCAATAGGAAGCACGGTTCGGCCCGCCCGGCTAATTTGAACCCGAGGCGCCGGGTGGAGGTTGGCGCGGGTAGGGGAGGGTGTGGGGCGCGCTCTCCTGGGGTGGGTACTCCTGTCTGTGGTGTGGCTGTGGGACCCGCGAGCAAGCAGCGACGCCAGCGGCGGAGAACCGACGAAAGGTAAGCCCTGGTCCACGGCGAAGCCGACCGCGCGAACGCCTGCTTTCAGGTCTCGGACGCGCAGACCCACCTGCTCCGGGCGGGGGCCTGTGCCAGGCCTCTTGTGCTGGACGTCAAGGCGCGGCGCGGAGAACGAGCTTTGCTGCCGCCCGGCAGGCTCTGCATGGACCCCTTTAAACTGGGCGGAAAGTGGAGCGCTTCCTTACACACCCGTACGGGTGGTCAGAACCCCTCCGCTCATCTATGCTGGACCTAGACTGGGCCTGCACATCTGCCACCAGGGCCTGGCCCTCTGTAGGTCGGCCCCGTGAAAGGTCCTCCTGCTCGCGAGTGAGGAAGAATTGGGCTCTTCTGCACACTAGAACTAAAGGCCTGGGACTCCCTGCATGTCAGTGTGGAGTAGGTGAGCCCCTCTTCACCCATCTACTGAACCGATTGCAGAGCTGCACGTGCCGGTAGCTGTAGCACGCAGTAAAATTTTTTTTTTTTTTTTGGAGATGGAGTCTGTCTCTCTGTCTCCCAGGCTGGAGTGCAATGGCGCGATCTTGGCTCACTGCAACCTCCGCCTCCCGGGTTCAAGCGATTCTCCTACCTCAGCCTTCCGAGTAGCTGGGACTAAAGGCGCCCACCACCACACTCAGCTAATTTTTGTCTTTTTAGTAGAGACAGGGTTGGCCGGGCTGGTCTCGAACTTCTGACCTCAGGCGATCCGCCGCCTCGGCCTCCCAAAGTGCTGGGATTACAGATGTGAGCCACCGCGCCTGGCCAGATGTTTGATTGAATGAAGGAACAAGTGAAAGAACATTTATATGACAGAAGACCAGGCCTCTGTTACTGCTCCTAGGATGCATCTCCCCTTAGCTTTGACCTTTTAGGGAACTAAAGTGACATGGAAAAGATTAAGCCTGGTCTGTGCCACAGAATTTAAGGGATTTTACTGAAGACACTGGTTCCTCCATCGTCATGGGAAAATGCCATATGTCATATAATTCTAACAGTAATACTAATATCTATTGAGTACTTACCAGGTTCGAATGAACTCATTTAATCTTCACAAATATATGGGGTAGATACTAGTATTATTTACAATTTACAGGTTGGAAAACTGAGGCTCAGAGAAGTTAAGCCTAGTTTAGAGGAGAACATCTCAATGTTATATTGCTTTCTCCAATCTTCTCCCTATTCTATTTCTTCCCCAGTCACTGCATCCCATGCTTCAAAAAGTACAAAGGTATCCAGTCATTCTCTGCCTATTTCATTGTTGAATTTCCCTACACCTAGAGAGTTATTTTAAGATGTTTGTCTTTATATTATCTAACCAAATTCCATTTATACCTTTTTTAAAAAGTATACATGTATACTGTTGCAAAAAAATAAAATAGAAGTTTAAAAAAGTATACATGTAGCATATTTTATAAATTTATAAATTGTTTTTCTACCTGGCCACAAAACAAATCTAAACAATTATCAGAGTATTGCATAAAACATAATCTCTTAACACAAGCAATTAAGTTATAAATACCACATTTACAATTTTTTTTTTGGAAGTAGAGACAAGTTCTCCCTATGTTGCCCAGGCTGGTCTTGAACTCCTTACCTCAAGCTATTCTCCTACCTCAGCTTCCCAAAGTCCTGGGATTACAGGCATGAGCCACTGTGCCCAGCCCATTTTTTTTTTTTTTTTTCCTGAGACAGAATTTCGCTCTTGTTGCCCAGGCTAGAGTGCAATGGTACCACCTCAGCTCACTGCAACCTCCGCCTCCCAGATTCAAGCAACTCTCCTGCCTCAGCCTCCGGAGTAGCTGGCATTACAGGCACCCGCCACCGCGCCCGGCTAATTTTTTGTATTTTTAGTAGAGATGGGGTTTCACCATGTTGGCCAGGCTGGTCTCAAACTCCTGACGTCAGGTGATCCACCCGCCTCGGTCTCCCAAAGTGCTGAGATTACAGGCGTGAGCCACCATGCCCGGCCTGAAATTTTTTTAAAATACACTTAAGTCAGTCAAATAGGAAATCATAATTGTAATTAAAAGATAATTAACATGGAGCGATTATAAAAATACTATTTATAAAACTTGTGGGATGCAGTTAAAGCGATACTTAGAGGGCAATTTATAGTCTTAAATGCTTATATTAGAACATTTTGTTTAAGAAGCTGAAAGTTAATGAGGCAAATATCAAACTTTAGTAAGACAGAACAGCAGAGAACATATGTAGAATAGAAAAGAAGATAAGACTGGGTGGGCATGGTGGCTCACACCTGTAATTCCAGCATTTTGGGAAACCAAGGCGGGTGGACAGCTTGAGCCCAGGAGTTCAAGACCAGCCTGGGCAATATGGTGAAACCCCATCTCTATAAAAAAATTTTAAATTAGGGGGGTGTGGTGGCGTGTGTTTGTGATCCCAGCTACTCAGGAGGCTGAGGTGGGAGGATCTTTTGAGCCTTAGGAGGTCGAGGCTGCAGTGACCCGTGATCGTGCCACTGCACTCCACCCTAGACATCAGAGTGACACTGTCTCAATAAATAAATAAGCTAAAAGCAGAATCAATGAAATAGAGTTTTATCATATAATAGAGAGGATTATTTTAGTCAAATGCTGTATCTTAGAAAAGAATAATAATTAAACCTCTGGCAATACTGATGGAGAAACAAATAAAACACACAAAAAAGATCTTAGGAGCAAAAATAAAGACGTACTTCAGTTACAGAGATTAAAAGAAAGAGAAACGGCAATGGAACATTCTTTTTGACAATGCCTTCGGAAAATTTTCCAGGAAAAAACAACTTGCCAAAACTGACTCAAGAAGTTATGGAAATTTTGACTAGATCTAGGACTATTCCATTGAGGAATTCAATTTTCCATAGAGGAAATTGAGTTAGTTTAAAATGTATCTTCACAGGCATGAAAAACCTATACCAAATTCCACCAGAAACTTACAGGCAATTGAAAAAGATGATTCTACTTTACACAAACTCTCCCTATAAAAAAGAGAAAACATGTTGAGTCTATTTTATGATATCAAAAATGACACAAGGAAAATTACAAGTCAGGCCAGGTGCGCTGGCTCACGCCTGTAATCCCAGCACCAGCACTTTGGGAGGCCAAGGCAGGTAGATCACCTGAGGTCAGGAGTGTGAGACCAGCCTGACCGACATGGTGAAACACCATCTCTACTAAAAATACAAAAAATAGCCGGGCGTGGTGGCAGGCACCTGTAATCCCAGCTACTCGGGAGACTGAGGCAGGAGAATCGCTTGGACCAGGGAGGCGGAGGTTGCAGTGAGCTGAGACCGTGCCATTGCACTCCAGGCTGCTGGGCAACAAGAGCAAAACTCCATCTCAAAAAAGAAAAAAAAAAGTTACAAGTCAATCTGTTTCGTTAATGTAGTTGCAAAAATCTTAATAAAATATTAGCAATCAGAAGC